>NC_136265.1:145151974-145162974 GCF_964187855.1 Myxine glutinosa
TCATTTGCATTGGACAGTGCTCAAGACTCAATCAATTCTGTCATAGATTCAGCTTTATACGAGGAAGCGTCTCACAGTGATGGGGCAGCCGCTGTCAGACTCTCTCTTGGAGAAGTATCATTAAAAACATGACTACTCTACAGTCTACTACCGTAACTGTCCCAATCATTTCAACCTATTGTTGAGATCAGCAGGGGGAAACGTTTTTAGCTGAGGCGTTTCACGAACCTGCTGGCCAGGCCCGACGTACGACTGAGGGTGACTGGAATTTCTAATCGGTTTATGATGATGGTGATAACTCGCCGACTCTTCGTGAAAGACACCGACGTTGTCTTTCTCTCCCTATGTCTAGCTCTTATCTCCCTACCTATGTCTAGCTCTTCCTTCCTTATGTCCAGCGCTTCTCTCCGTATGTCGAGCTCTTCTCTCCATATGTCGAGCTCTTCTCTCCCTATGTCGAGCTCTTCTCTCGCTATGTCTAGCTCTTCTTTCCCGATGTCTAGCTCTTCTCTCCTGATATCGAGCTCTTCTCTCGCTATGTCTAGCGCTTCTCTCCCGATGTCTATCTCTTCTCTCCCTATGTCTATCTATTCTCTCCCTATGTCTAGCTCTTCTCTCCCGATGTCTAGCTCTTCTCTCCCTATGTCTTTTGCTTCTCTCCCTATGTCTAGCTCTTCTCTCCCTATGTCTAGCTCTTCTCTCCCTATGTCTAGCTCTTCTCTCCATATGTCGAGCTCTTCTCTCCCTATGTCTAGCTCTTCTTTCCCGAATGTCTAGCTCTTCTCTCACTATGTCTAGGTCTTCTCTCCCTATGTCGAGCTCTTCTCTCCCTATGTCTAGCTTTTCTCTCCCTATGTCTTTTGCTTCTCTCCCTATGTCTAGCTCTACTCTCCCTATGTCTAGGTTTTCTCTCCCTATGTCTAGCACTTCTCTCCCTATGTCCAGCTCTTCTCTCCCTATGTCCAGCTCTTCTCTCCCTATGTCCAGCTCTTCTCTCCCTATGTCTAGCTTTTCTCTCCCTATGTCTAGCTTTTCTCTCCCTATGTCTAGCTCTTCTCTCCCTATGTCCAGCTCTTCTCTCCCTATGTCTAGATTTTCTCTCCCTATGTCTAGCTCTTCTCTCCCTATGTCCAGCTCTTCTCTCCCTATGTCCAGCTCTTCTCTCCCTATGTCTAGCTTTTCTCTCCCTATGTCTAGCTTTTCGCTCCCTATGTCTAGCTCTTCTCTCCCTATGTCTAGCTCTTCTCTCCCAATGTCTAGCTCTTCTCTCCCTATGTCCAGCTCTTCTCTCCCTATGTCTAGCTTTTCTCTCCCTATGTCTAGCTTTTCGCTCCCTATGTCTAGCTCTTCTCTCCCTATGTCTAGCTTTTATCTCCCTATGTCTAGCTTTTCTCTCCCTATGTCCAGCTCTTCTCTCCCTATGTCAAGCTCTTCTCTCCCAATGTCTAGCTCTTCTCTCCCAATGTCTAGCTCTTCTCTCCCTATGTCCAGCTCTTCTCTCCCTATGTCAAGCTCTTCTCTCCCAATGTCTAGCTCTTCTCTCCCTATGTCTAGCTTTTCTCTCCCTATGTCTAGCTTTTCTCTCCCTATGTGGAGCTCTTCTCTCCCAATGTCTAGCTCTTCTCTCCCTATGTCTAGATTTTCTCTCCCTATGTCGAGCTCTTCTCTCCCAATGTCGAGCTCTTCTCTCCCTTTGTCTAGATTTTCTCTCCCTATGTCTAGCTTTTCTCTCCCTATGTCTAGCTCTTCTCTCCCTATGTCTAGCTTTTCTCTCCCTATGTCTAGCTCTTCTCTCCCAATGTCTAGCTTTTCTCTCCCTATGTCTAGCCTTGAGCTCTGCATATAAAAATATTTATCTTTTTGAATATTACTTTTGCGGGATAATTTGCGGGACAATATCGATCAAGAATTACTTGAAAAAGGAAAAGAAGTCTTTTTGACAATATATATTTAACATCCATCTGCCTAAATAAGTAATTTATTTACGTGTATAGTTTGTGGCGTAACTACTTACACACACACACACACACACACTCACCCACACACACTCACACCCTCACCCACACACACACCCACACACACACCCTCACCCACCCACACACACACACACACACACACACACACACACACCCACACCCACACACACACACACACACACACACACACACACACACATTTAGGTTTTACGACTCTGCAAGTGAGCTATCTGTAGTCTCTGCCGTTGCTGTTCAGGGTACCATTTTTTATTAACGGAGTTGCCTTTCCCCCCAGTATCTTGCTTTATTTATTGATAAATCACAACCTGTTCACATTGTTTACCAAACCTTTCAGAAGGTTGAGATGAAGCAAAATAATTAAAAGTAAATCCTAAGTTGTTATGCTTATGCCACAGACGTCACCGCAGAGAGTATATAATAAGGTTTCTTTGCATTCAGATAAGATAATCATTGTTATTATTATCACTGTTTCTATTGGCTCAGCAGTCAGGGCATCTGGCTGGTACGTTATCAAAATGTCCGCAGCCGCATTCCTTTAGATTGCTCATTCTTTCCTCCATCATGGTCGAACGTCTCTTGCTGAATGGTGGCACTAGCCGGTTACTCCATTGTTGTTATGAATGAACTTCATTCTGGATTAATGTTTGCACCATTGTAACGATTCCACACAGCATTTGTAACTAAATGCACTCATCAGCATGAGGTTGTGTGGGGTGTGCATCCTCGGTCGTTCCAAGTCCTTCCTTCAAATAAAAAACTACTTTCAGCCAACAAGGCCTTTGTCCATAGGTCAACGGAGCACTGCTCCATCCCATGGGCCGGCGTCTCGGCATCATATTCTCTCTCCTGGATTCTGTGGAATCTAAAACTCTCAATGTTATTATAATCTCCTGTAATAAGACTGATGCACAGGTTCGTGACATCTCTGTCCCCCACCCCTCTACCCTCTCCATCTGCCCCCAAGTCCTACAAGACACACGTGTTCTACCTGTACCCCCTCCTGGTTAACCTTCCCAAATGCAAGCTCACTGCGCACCTCCACTCTTTTGTTCCTCCTTTCTCCCATTTGTGGAACTGCTTTCTGCAGGAGGAGATTCAATCCCAATCTTCCACCCCAATCTCATGTCATCCCACACTGCTACCAACCATCTCTGGAGGAGGAGATTCAATCCCAATCTTCCACCCCAATCTCATGTCATCCCACACTGCTACCAACCATCTCTGGAGGAGGAGATTCAATCCCAATCTTCCACCCCAATCTCATGTCATCCCACACTGCTACCAACCATCTCTGGAGGAGGAGATTCAATCCCAATCTTCCACCCCAATCTCATGTCATCCCACACTGCTACCAACCATCTCTGGAGGAGGAGATTCAATCCCAATCTTCCACCCCAATCTCATGTCATCCCACACTGCTACCAACCATCTCTGGAGGAGGAGATTCAATCCCAATCTTCCACCCCAATCTCATGTCATCCCACACTGCTACCAACCATCTCTGGAGGAGGAGATTCAATCCCAATCTTCCACCCCAATCTCATGTCATCCCACACTGCTACCAACCATCTCTGGAGGAGGAGATTCAATCCCAATCTTCCACCCCAATCTCATGTCATCCCACACTGCTACCAACCATCTCTGGAGGAGGAGATTCAATCCCAATCTTCCACCCCAATCTCATGTCATCCCACACTGCTACCAACCATCTCTGGAGGAGGAGATTCAATCCCAATCTTCCACCCCAATCTCATGTCATCCCACACTGCTACCAACCATCTCTGGAGGAGGAGATTCAATCCCAATCTTCCACCCCAATCTCATGTCATCCCACACTGCTACCAACCATCTCTGGAGGAGGAGATTCAATCCCAATCTTCCACCCCAATCTCATGTCATCCCACACTGCTACCAACCATCTTTTATATCCACATTATAACCGAACCCAACCCTCCTACTTGCAGATGCCCTCCCTGCCTCTCATTTTTTCCCCCAGTTCATTAATTCCTTTGCTTGATGTGTCCAACCATGGCCACACTGCCCCGCTGTCATGAAGTTGCACCTTTATCCTCTGTCATGATCCTCAATCTTGTACTTAACAAGGTGTGCATTTCCAAGGTTGCTAAAGGAGTCACCGTGTTGGAGGTCCACATTCCAAGAGTAATAACCACCTGCCAGCTGATAACCTCCTTGGAGTTCTTGTCAGGGAATGTTCTGGAAGAATTAACGAGCCATTAACTTATCCGCAATGTCTTTACCTGCCACCGGGCTTGTCGTGCACAGAAGGAAGGCCATCTGCGATGAGTCGTGTGTCACTCATGATGGTCAAGGATGTAATTTCTCGATTTGCATCTGTATTTTCTTACTGTTTAATTTTGTGTGAGTTTTATAACATCATTTGCAGTTATTGCCAGGGTTTGAGAGCATAGCTCAAATGTCGCACGCTCGCCTTTGAGCTGGATCGTGTCGGTGCGATTTCCCACCTGGTTTGCATGCACGGCGTTGCTCATTGGAGTAAGTCATCCATCAATGGCGACGTCTCGTCGGCCGTTCCATCCGCTCACATATGCTTGTCGACGTTAAAAATCCAATGATTGAAACTTTTGAAAAAGTCTTACATCGGGTGCCAGCACCCTGTCCAAATTCCGAATCTTATCAGGGGGCACAGCATCAGCGGAAGGTGCGGACTCCAATAAACGACACAAAAGGGCAGCCAGTTGCTGCAGGAACGAGATCATTTTCTCCCTATGTCTAGCTCTTCTCTCCCTATGTCTAGCGCTTCTCTCCCTATGTCCAGCTCTTCTCTCCCTATGTCTAGCGCTTCTCTCCCTATGTCCAGCTCTTCTCTCCCTATGTCTAGCGCTTCTCTCCCTATGTCCAGCTCTTCTGTCCCTATGTCTAGCGCTTCTCTCCCTATGTCCAGCGCTTCTCTCCCTATGTCCAGCTCTTCTCTCCCTATGTCCAGCTCTTCTGTCCCTATGTCCAGCTCTTCTCTCCCTATGTCCAGCTCTTCTGTCCCTATGTCTAGCGCTTCTCTACCTATGTCCAGCGCTTCTCTCCCTATGTCTAGCGCTTCTCTCCCTATGTCCAGCTCTTCTCTCCCTATGTCCAGCTCTTCTGTCCCTATGTCTAGCGCTTCTCTCCCTATGTCCAGCGCTTCTCTCCCTATGTCTAGCGCTTCTCTCCCTATGTCTAGCGCTTCTCTCCCTATGTCTAGCGCTTCTCTCCCTATGTCTAGCTATTCTCTCCCTATGTCTAACGCTTCTCTCCCTATGTCTAGCGCTTCTCTCCCTATGTCCAACTCTTCTGTCCCTATGTCCAGCTCTTCTGTCCCTATGTCTATCGCTTCTCTCCCTATGTCCAGCGCTTCTCTCCCTATGTCTAGCGCTTCTCTCCCTATGTCTAGCTCTTCTCTCCCAATGTCAAGTGCTTCTCTCCCTATGTCCAGCTCTTCTCTCCCTATGTCTAGCGCTTCTCTCCCTACGTCGAGCGCTTCTCTCCCGACGTCAAGCGCTTCTCTCTCTATGTCCAGCGCTTCTCTCCCTATGCCTAGCTCTTCTCTCCCTATGTCAAGCGCTTCTCTCCCCATGTCAAGCGCTTCTCTCCCTATGTCTAGCTCTTCTCTCCCTATGTCCAGCTCTTCTCTCCCTATGTCTAGCGCTTCTCTCCCGATGTCGAGCGCTTCTCTCCCGATGTCTAGCGCATCTCTCCCTTTGTCTAGCGCTTCTCTCCCTATGTCTAGCACCTCTCCCGATGTTAAGCGCTTCTCTCCCGATGTCTATCTAGTGCTTCTCTCCCTATGTCTAGCACCTCTCCCCCATGTCTAGCGCTTCTCTCCCTATGTCTAGCTCTTCTCTCCCTATGTCTGACTCTTCTCTCCCTATGTCTAGAACCTCTCCCCCTATGTCGAGCACCTCTCCCCCTATGTCTAGCACCTCTCTCCCTATGTCTAGCACCTCTCCCCCTATGTCTAGCACCTCTCCCCCTATGTCTAGCGCTTATCTCCCTATGTCTAGCACCTCTCCCCCTATGTCTAGCACCTCTCCCCCTATGTCTAGCACCTCTCCCCCTATGTCTAGTGCTTCTCTCCCTATGTCTAGCACCTCTCCCCCAAGTCTAGCACTTCTCTCCCTATATCTAGCACCTCTCCCCCTATGTTTAGCGCATATCTCCCTATGTCTAGCACCTCTCCCCCTATGTCTAGCACCTCTCCCCCTATGTCTAGCACCTCTCCCCCTATGTCTAGCACCTCTCCCCCTATGTCTAGCACCTCTCCCCCTATGTCTAGCACCTCTCCCCCTATGTCTAGCACCTCTCCCCCTATGTCTAGCGCTTCTCTCCCTATGTCTAGCACCTCTCCCCCTATGTCCAGCGCTTCTCTCCCTATGTCTAGCACCTGGCCCCCAAGTCTAGCGCTTCTCTCCCTATGTCTAGCTCTTCTCTCCCTATGTCTGGCTCTTCTCTCCCTATGTCCAGCTCTTCTCCCCCTATGTCTAGCACCTCTCCCCCTATGTCGAGCACCTCTCTCCCTATGTCTAGCACCTCTCTCCCTATGTCTAGCACCTCTCCCCCTATGTCTAGCACCTCTCCCCCTATGTCTAGTGCTTATCTCCCTCTGTCTAGCACCTCTCCCCCTATGTCTAGCACCTCTCCCCCTATGTCTAGCACCTCTCCCCCTATGTCTAGCACCTCTCCCCCTATGTCTAGTGCTTCTCTCCCTATGTCTAGCACCTCTCCCCCAAGTCTAGCACTTCTCTCCCTATGTCTAGCACCTCTCCCCCTATGTCCAGCGCTTCTCTCCCTATGTCTAGCACCTGTCCCCCAAGTCTAGCGCTTCTCTCCATATGTCTAGCTCTTCTCTCCCTATGTCTAGCTCTTCTCTCCCTATGTCCAGCTCTTCTCTCCCTATGTCCAGCTCTTCTCTCTCTATGTCCAGCTCTTCTCTCCCTATGTCCAGCTCTTCTCTCTCTATGTCCAGCTCTTCTCTCCCTATGTCCAGCTCTTCTCTCCCTATGTCCAGCTCTTCTCTCCCTATGTCAAGCTCTTCTCTCCCTATGCCTAGCGCTTCTCTCCCTATGTCTAGCGCTTCTCTCCCTTTGTCTAGTGCTTCTCTCCCTATGTCTAGCGCTTCTCTCCCTATGTCTAACGCTTCTCTCCCTATGTCTAGCTATTCTCTCCCTATGTCCAGCTCTTCTCTCCCTATGTCCAGCTCTTCTCTCCCTATGTCTAGCGCTTCTATCCCTATGCCTAGCGCTTCTCTCCCTATGTCTAGCGCTTCTCTCCCTATGTCTAGTGCTTCTCTCCCTATGTCTAGCGCTTCTCTCCCTATGACTAACGCTTCTTTCCCTATGTCTAGCTATTCTCTCCCTATGTCTAACGCTTCTCTCCCTATGTCTAGCACTTCTCTCCCTATGTCTAGATCTTCTCTCCCTATGTCTAGTGCTTCTCTCCCTATGTCCAGCTCTTCTCTCCCTATGTCCAGCTCTTCTGTCCCTATGTCTAGCGCTTCTCTCCCTATGTCCAGCACTTCTCTCCCTATGTCCAGCTCTTCTCTCCCTATGTCTAGATATTCTCTCCCTATGTCTAACGCTTCTCTCCCTATGTCTAGCTCTTCTCTCCCTATGTCTAGCGCTTCTCTCCCTATGTCTAGCGCTTCTCTCCCTATGTCTAGCGCTTCTCTCCCTATGTCTAGCTCTTCTCTCCCTATGTCTAGCGCTTCTCTCCCTATGTCTAACGCTTCTCTCCCTATGTCTAGCTATTCTCTCCCTATGTCTAACGCTTCTCTCCCTATGTCTAGCACTTCTCTCCCTATGTCTAGCGCTTCTCTCCCTATGTCTAGCTCTTCTCTCCCTATGTCCAGCTCTTCTCTCCCTATGTCTAGGGCTTCTCTCCCTATGTCTAGCGCTTCTCTCCCTATGTCTAGTGCTTCTCTCCCTATGTGTAGTGCTTCTCTTCCTATGTCTAGCGCTTCTCTCCCCCTATGTCCATCACCTCTCCCCCTATGTCTAGCACCTCTCCCCCTATGTCTAGCACCTCTCCCCCTATGTCCAGCGCTTCTCTCCCTATGTCTAGCACCTGTCCCCCAAGTCTAGCGCTTCTCTCCCTATGTCTAGCTCTTCTCTCCCTATGTCCAGCTCTTCTCTCCCTATGTCCAGCTCTTCTCTCCCTATGTCCAGCTCTTCTCTCCCTATGTCAAGCTCTTCTCTCCCTATGTCAAGCTCTTCTCTCCCTATGTCTAGCGCTTCTATCCCTATGCCTAGGGCTTCTCTCCCTATGTGTAGCGCTTCTCTCCCTATGTCTAGTGCTTCTCTCCCTATGTGTAGTGCTTCTCTTCCTATGTCTAGCGCTTCTCTCCCTATGTCGAGCTGGCTCTTTTTGTCTGTTTGAGTTGGATGCAAGTTGACTGTTTGATGTATGTCAATAGAGTGCAACGTTAAACCTTAAAACCTTATCACTGTGGTGATGAGGACAGCCGCTCAATGACGATGGGAGCGCGAGATTCAGGTTCAAACGACTTTGGTCTCCGCAGTGTGCACTTGTTCTCGGCTGAGATGGTGGGCTGCTCAAAAGAGTATAGATTAAAGCAAATATGGATGAAAGGGGAAAGGTAAAGATCGACCGAGTGGAGAGATTCACAGAACTCTTCCCTCAAACATATCCCAGAGCGTAAACGAGGGATCATCTGGTCCATGCAGTGGGGTGATTGACAGCTAAGGGCTTTCAGTGATGCATTCTGGGAAAACATTGTGCTAATGGGCATTCTTTATTTCTCCCAAAAATTATTGCTGATAGTTATTCACATTTAAATTCTCTTTCGATAAACATAACTCCACGATGGTATTTCTTACACACATCATTTGATTCTCGCCGCACTGATTATGTCGCATTGCCTTACAATCTAGAAAGTGATTGCCAGGGGGGCGTGTGGGGTTAGGAATACTGGAGTGGTATCCCAGGGGATGTGGATTCAAATCAGGCTCAAAGAAGCGGTATTAAGGATTTGGATTCTGTTCCTGGAAATCAAGCTGGCTTCAGGAGATTGTGAGTAAAGGTCATTGTCAGATTGTGAGTAAAACCCCAGCTGGGCTCTTAATGCCCTCAGGGCAATTTGAGATGAGAGCCAAGATGGTGCCAATGAAAGGGAGCACTTCCCACAACACCTACCCCCCCATTCCCAACCCCAAAAGCCTGGTCCTGTCACACTGAACTTCAATCCCATTTTGCCCATCCTGGACTGTTTGGTATTCAGCAGCGCCTGTTCAATAAGATGTTCTGTGCAAAGGAATTTTATGCCAACGTAATTGTGGGGCAGAGTGAAACGTTGTGGCTGCGAGTGAGCGAGACTGTTTGATGAAGTGTCCAGATGTTTTAAGCTCTTTTGTATGTAATGAAAATTTCTTCGTGTAGCCTTCTCAATCATTGCAGCCAGTTCTTGGTGAATGGTTTTGGACGTGGGCAAGGTGTGAATGCCCAAGTGCATGCAGGTGGGGGCTGAAAGAAGGGCTATTTAGTGCGAGTTGTAATATTTTGAGAATGCGTGTTGTGTATTTTAACCAGGATGGATTATCTAGGCTAGGGAGTCAGTGGATGGTATATTACTCAAAGTTAACTCCTTAAAATTGATTTTTGTACACCGCACCTTTCCTATGGAAGAAGTTTCGGGAACTGAGTGGCGTGCTGATGAGGAAGGGAGTGTCGTTGAAGCTGAAGGGAAAGGTGTATGCTGCATGTGTGAGAAGTGTTATGATTTATGGGAGCGAGACATGGGTAATGAACGTAGAGCAGCAACGAAGGTTGGAAAGGGTGGAAATGCGAATGGTTCGGTGGATGTGCGGAGTATCGTTGAGAGAGAGGAAGACAAATGATAAATTGCGAAAAATGATGGGAATAGAGCCTGTGATTGATGCTGTGAAAAGGAACAGGTTGAGATGGTTTGGTCATGTGTTGAGGAAGGATGAAGGTGACTGGTTGAGAAGAGTGATGGAAATGAATGTAGAAGGAGGTAGAGGACGGGGAAGACCGAGAAAGACTTGGCTAAAGATGGTGGAAGAAGAAATGCGGGCAAGGGGGTTAACAAGGGGAGATGCAGAAAATAGGGCAAGATGGAGAAGATTGTCATGGGGACCGCAAGGCTAACCCCCGCTCTAGCAGGGAAAATGGCCTTAAAATGCATGTTGTTGTGTTGTTTGCACCTTTCCTATGCCATCTCCAGGTGCTGCATAACGTCATTGCCGGGCACCGAATGAGGCTCGGCAGTGGCGCACGCTGAAAGGGAGTACTCAGTTTTCACTCTGGTTGTTTGTTTGTTTGTTAGTTTGTTTGTTTTCTTGCTTTCTTGTTTGTCCGGGCTATATCTCAGCCATCCTTTGAGCTAGGAAGCTGAAATTTTGGCACAACAGTGAGCAAGTACTTTGTCAAAAAATTATTTTGTTTTTTGATTAATTAATTAATTGAGGAGTTATTTAATTATTAGTGATTAATTAAGTACAGTACTTCTTTAATTAATTAAATTTACTTTCTCTTCTGGCCATTATCTCAGGTACCTTTTAAGTTAGGAAGCTGATATTTGGACATGCCAATGACGAGGTGATTTGGCTGCAAAGGCTATTTTTGATTTATTAATTAATCAATGAATCGATTAATTATTTAATTATTCGATTAATGACTAAAAAATTTTTTTTTTAAGTTACAGATTCTGATGAAATGGTGGTGGTTTATGTGTTCTATGACCGAATTGATTAATAATTTAATTTTTAAAGGATTATTATTTATTTATTTTCATTATTAATCATTTATTTATTTTCTTTCTCATTTGGCCAATATCTCAGGCACCTTTTGAGCTAGGAAGCTAATATTTGGACATGACAGTGACCAAGTGATGTGGCTATCAAGGATATTTTTGATTGATTGATTAATCATTTAATCGATTCATTTATTTATTGATTAATCAATTAATTATTTAATTTTTTAATTAATGCCTTATTTAATTAAATTTCGAAAAGA
>NC_136265.1:145163174-145183174 GCF_964187855.1 Myxine glutinosa
TGTATTTACATATCATCATGACCATGTTCTGATAACGATGAAGTTTATGTGGGGTGGCATATACCTGTGACTTGACCCGGATCGAACTGACATCTGATGCAGGAGGTGAGGTCTTGAGGGCTGGGTGAGAGGCGCAGGAAGAAAATTGCGTCATTGGCATTTAGGTCATGAGTTCGGGTGTCACATGATGGCGCAACTTATAAAATTAGCCCAGTATGCACCTGGCAATGCCAATACACCACACTGTACGGTGCAGACGTGCCGCTCGGAAATGTCTCACGCCACAGTTTCTCGCTTTACACACTCCCTTTGAAATACATGCATGTAAAAGGTTGAGATGAAATGGATACAAAAGTGAATTAAATGTACAGTACAGCAGGTTAGAGATAGTGAGGTAAAGAATGCCAAAGAAACAAATTACAACGTAGGAGTGATTGCAATAATTTTTAGAAGTGATCGTCATGGTGAATTTGATTTCTCTCAGATTTCAGGACACATTCAGACGTCAGATGAGATTTGTGTAGGAGCTGCTCTACAGCTTCTCAAGTATGGCAGAAGTAAATGGTTAGTTAAATTTTTACTGCAATAAAAACAACACGAACAACACAACTATCGGGATGCCTCGTCGTGGTGGTTGTACCCTCCAATGCAAGCCAAATCTTCCCCGCTGCCTGGATTCATCAGGGCAGCGCAGTCACGGTCAGAGTGCTGAGCAGTCCCCATGGACCAGTCATTTCCCTCTTGTCTTTCTTTCTCTTTTTTTTTCTTTCTTTCTTTCTTTCTCTTTCTCTTTCTCTCTCTCTCTCTCTCTCTCTCTCTCTCTCTGCAAATTTTGTTGCGACCTGGTGTGTTGGAGGGATTTGTGAGGTCCAAGATAACAAATTGTTAATTTCTGTATAATACAGTGCGGGTGTTTCTGATACACTGTTCCATGCTTCTCCTTGCCGGCGTTTCCCCCCCCCCCCCCCCCCCCCTCCCTGGTCTTGACCTACTCTTTCTTTCTTAAGTCTCTCCTCAGGGTTGCAGATGCGATTGTAAATTTGTACATATATAATTATGCCTAGTTTAGAAATTATGCCTAGATTTTCTCCTCCTCGTGTGTTTTTTTTGGTATTTGCACCTTTTCTGTCGCTTGGTTTGCAGTGCACCGATTGTTTTTTCCTTCCGGGATTGCTATGATTTTACTGATTTTCCTGGATGAATTGCTTTTGGTGGTACTCTTGTTTTATACTTTTATAATAAAAAGAGCTTAAAAGTCAGTCTGTCTGTCTGTCTGTCTGTCTATCTATCTATCTATCTATCTATCTATCTCTATCTCTCTCTCTCTCTCTCTCTCTCTCTCTCTCTCTCTCTCTCTCTCTCTCTCTCTCTCTCGACTTCGCGAAGGCGGGGTGCACCATTCTGGATGTGGGGGATATCCGGGTCACTCTTGCGAGATCTTTTGGCTCCGTGCCGTGGGATTGTTCGAGAGAATTGTCCGGGGCTATACAACTACAACAACAACAATCCTAAACATAGCACTTAATCTTCATTGTTGTGGACACTTTTAATAGCAAGGAAAGTGGAGTAGAGGGGGAGGGGTTGTGTTTAGAAGATAGGGTTGGGAAGGAAAGAACAAGTGTTTGGGAGGTAGGGTGAAGGACTATACGAGTGGGAAAGAAAAAGTAAGGAATTGGGAGGTATGATTAAGGACAGAAGATGAGAAGGAATTAGAGTGAAGATTAAGGACTCGGATTGGAAGGAAAGAATGAGGAATTGGGAGGGGGCAAGGTAAGGACCGGGGGTGGGAAGAAAGGAATAAGGAATTTGGGGATTAATCAGAAAGTAGGCCTCACTCATTGGGTTTCTAGCATAGTCGGCCTCACTCATTGGGTTTCCAGCATAGTCGGCGTCACTTGTAGGATGAAGATGATTTCTCACCTGTCCACCCCTTCATCCCACCACCCACCAGGTAAACAGGGTGTTGTTAGCTCGAGTTACTTTTTCACCGTTAATTACCTCTGCCACTGAAGGTTGATGGAGGTTATTTTTCACCACTGTTTGTCTGTATGTTTGTATGTTTGTGAACAGGATATCTCAAAAAGTTGTGGACAGATTCGGACGAAATTTGCTGGACAGGTTGGGTGTGTGACAAGAAAGAATTGATTCAATTCTGGTGAATATTCGAATCCGGATCTGGATCAGAGATTTTTTTTTAATGATTCTTCACCATTGAGTGACAAGGCTAAAACTGATATATACCATGATATCTCAAAAAGTTGTGGACGGATTTTGACAAAACTTGGTGAATAGGTTGGGTAAATGACAAGAACAACCTGATTAGATTTTAGTTCCATCTAGTTACCCTGCGCTCACGAAGCGAAAGCGCGGTTAAGCAATAGGTTGTCAACGTGTGCTGAATGTGTGCCGTGTGCGGTGTGCAGTGTGCCGAAAGTGTGCGTGTCTGCATTTTAAAATTCATTTTCTCGGCAACCGTTGGTCTGACTGACATGAAATTTTACCATAGGAACGCCTCTGCCTGTATATTTTTTTGCTGATAATTATGACGTCATAGGTCACGTGGTACGGACGCCATCTTGGAAAAACGTTACACCTCGATATCTCCCAAACCGCTTAATGGGAAAAATTGAAACATGGCTCATTGTCAAGTACACCCCTTGGGGAATAAGATATATTAATGATGACGTCATAGGTGTCTCCATTATGACGTCATAATTCGACAAGTACAACGCTTGATCTGATCAGTATGAAAAAAAGAATTTCCTCTGTAACTGTTAGTCCGATGAACACGAAATTTTCAGAATATGAGCGGCTCCTCCTGTAGAATTTCTCTAATGATAATTATGACGTCATTTGTCACGTGGTACAGGCGCCATCTTGGATTTTAAAAACCGTTAAAAAACAGAAGAGTTGGTTTGCACCAAGTCCTTCTCAAGACTGCGCAGGGTAACTATTCCATGAATACCATCTAGTTATACATGCATTTCACACTTTTGCAGCAGTAATAGAAAACACATTTGTTCTGCCAATGAGAAGTGTTGGAAATCAAATCTACAGAGAATTTAGTCACATGTAGTTGAGCACAGAATCTGATTTGATAACAAGGCCATTGGGGTTTCATAAACACTTTTACGATTACAAATGAATGCATCTTCAACTTTAGTTGCTGTTATAAAATCATAATAAATCAGCACTATGTCAAGTTTATAATACGAAAGAAACTTTGTGGGTCAGTCCTGATACGTCAAAGTGGTAGCTTGTCACCTCATGTACTGTTTAATCTGCTCTCTTGGTGTCACCTATCTCCATAACCTCTATCACATCACTTCTCCCACACAACCTTCCACCTGCAGGGTTTATATAGTCTATCGGGTCTTGTTTGCACTTTCATCTTCTTTCCACTTGTTCCCCGCGACCCCCTATCAGGACAATATCCCTCCATCTTCCGTCATCCACATCTTTCGCAATTCCGTCAATTGCGTATCAAAGAGAGTAAGGAAGGGTAGGGCGGAGGGGAAAGGGGAGGGGGGGGAGGGGAAAGGTGAGGGGGGGGGGGGGAGGGGAAAGGTGAGGGGGGGGGGGGTAGGAAGGGCTCAGGCCCAGATTAACAATGGAGCCTGAGAAAAACAGGCTGGAGGCCCTTCATCTTGGGGAGGCCCTAAAACTTTACCTTTATTTGCCTTTTCTTTTATTCATCATTTCTCAGCTAACTGCCATGCTGGAAGTACGTCATAGCAACTCTAAGCTAGTGATATTTCCTGGAAATGCATTTGGCATGTTTCGGAATTATATTAAAAAGTACCGGTACGAGGGAAGGGGGCGGGGGTGGGGGATGCACATCTGCCGATCAATAAATTTGCCTTTTACTTGAAATTTGGATTTTTTTTTTAGTCAATACCAGGAGTGGGGGCCCTTTACCATTCCATCGTAAACACAAACGTAAATCACACTACTAGTTGAACTTCGTCCCAAAACGTGTATGAACACAGAAAAAAAACTTAAAATTTCCTTTAAAGGAGAATATTCAGAAAACATCGTTTGTTATTCTTGAAAAGTTTCTGGAGTTTCAAAAGCAATTTATATTCGTTCAAATAATATCAGTTTTTAGAAATCCATACAATGAGTAAACTGTTCGTTGAGAATACTGTTGTGTTTGCAATTGAAGGAATGAAAATCGTAGGAACATCCATATGTGATGAGCCGCCAATCAAAATGTAGTAGCAATAGACAAGTACATCTACAAAAGTTAATTATACAAAGTCTTGGAAGATGAAAGCGCGAGAGAAATAGATTCGGAAAAGGAAAATGTACATCTCAACTCAGGGACTAGTGTGCATATTAACATTTTTACAAGACTGTTGATTACACTGCGACAGGTGGTGTGTGTAAACAACACGAAAGCAGAGCCATACCACCAGTTTACATAAATCACGATTTGCTATGTATAGGGTTTTAAGGGAACGTTTTTAACCCTCCTCAAAACAGACACGGAGGTGGATACTTTGAGACCTAGTAGGTCTTCGTTCCACCTTCTGAAACCCACATATGGAGATAACAACCAACAACACACACACACACACATTATACGAGTATGTATATATAAATAGATATAAATATATATATATATATATATAAATAAATACATAAATAAATCTATAAATATATAAATACATCTATAAATATATAAAGAGAGCCTGGTGTTGGGCTAGCGGCTAGGGTGCCAGCTTATGGATCCTAGGATCCTGGGATCCTGGGTTCGAATCCCGGTCGATCGCCGAATTAACGCCAGGGGGGTTGACTCAGCCTGTTCATCCTTCCGAGGTCGGCTAATTGAGTACCAGTTCACTGGTAATTCCCTGTGTGTCGTAAAAGGCGACAAACAGGGTTGGCGGCAGGAAGGGCATCCGGCCGCAAAACATTGCTTCAAAAAGGGAACCAACAAAAACGACAACAACCACGGTGCCCGAAAAAGGCCAACCCCCGCTTGCGGGGAAAAATGGCCTCTAAAGGTGTTTTTTAAATTTATTTATAAATATATAAATACCGTATATACCGGTGTATAATACGCACCCATGTATAGTACGCACCCCCAACTTCCACCCTCCAAAAAAAAAAACACTCGTTTTCAGATTACAATAGCGTGAATCTATGCATTTGTACACAAACTTTAAGTAGCACAAAATGAACATTTTGAAAGGAAAAAAAACCCCAAAATATTTAGCGAAATGTTGTCAGTATTCTGTTACACACGCGTCAGTGTCCAGATGTGCATGCAATCGCGGGAGCTTCTTTGCTTCATAGAAGAAAGGAGAGAGTAGAGAGATTATTAAAACATTCTTTATTGTGGAGTTGTGGCCCTGCAAAGGGCCGTCTGGGTGTGTGATGGGCTTCTCAGCTAAAGCCAAGGAAATCCTCATCGTCGCTCTCCTCTTCGAAGACGGCGTGCAAGTCCTCGTCTGGGTAGTGCAGGTCACCATCGCTCTCGTTGTCGCTGTCGCCACCACTGGAAGCTCCCTCCTGCCAGATTATATTATCTTCAGTACCGTCCACGCTCTTGGAAATACAGCACTTGAGAAAGGCCCGCTTTATGATCGCTGGCGGCATCTCCTCCCACACCTTTACAATCCAGCCACAGATCGTCGGGAGGTCCACCTTCCTCATTTGCCCGCTCTTTGTGTAACTCTTGACCCCCTCCAACATCCAATTCGCCCAGCCAAACGCTTTTTTTCGTAAATGTATTGGAAAATTGACTTGTTTTAAAGCCGAGTTTTTTTTCTATCCCCGTATATAGTACGCACCCCCAACTTTTGACTTTTTTCCGATAAAAAAGTGCGTCGTATACACTGGTATATACGGTACATATATAAATACATATATAAATATATAAATACATATATAAATATATAAATACATATATAAATATATAAATACATATATAAATATATAAATACATATACAAATATATAAATAAATATATAAATACATATATAAATATATAAATACATATATAAATATATAAATAAATATATAAAAACATTATAAATATATAAATAAATATATAAATACATATATAAATATATAAATACATATATAAATATATAAATACATATATAAATATATAAAAACATATATAAATATATAAATAAATATATAAATACATATATAAACATATAAAAACATATATAAATATATAAATACATATATAAATACTATATAAATACATATATAAATACATATATAAATACATAAATACATATATAAATATATAACTACATATATAAATACATAAATACATATATAAATATATAAATACATATATAAATATATAAATACATATATAAATATATAAATACATATATAAATACATAGATACATATATAAATACATAGATAAATATATAAAGACATATATAAATATATAAATAAATATATAAATACATATATAAATATATAAAAACATATATAAATATATAAATAAATATATAAATACATATATAAATATATAAAAACATATATAAATATATAAATACATATATAACTACATATATAAATATATAAAAACATGTATAAATATATAAATACATATATAAATATATAAATACATATATAAATACATATATAAATACATATATAAATACATATATAAATATATAAATACATCTATAAATACATCTATAAATATATAAACAAATACATATATAAATATATAAATACATATATTAATACATAAATACATATATAAATATATAAATACATATATAAATACATATATAAATACATAAATACATATATAAATACATAAATACATATATAAATATATAAATACATCTATAAATACATCTATAACTATATAAACAAATACATATATAAATATATAAATACATATATAAATACATAAATACATATATAAATATATAAATACATATATAAATATATAAATACATATATAAATATATAAATACATATATAAATATATAAATTCATATATAAATATATAAATACATGTATAAATATATAAATACATATATAAATATATAAATTCATGCTCATGCTTAACTGCCAAGCTCAAGGTATTATATTTCATTATATTTTTTCCATATTTCATAAGATTGGAGCACTAAATTATATATACTGATTTCGTTACTCCCAACCACATCCAGGTCGACTCCATATAGTGAGTGGAGTGGATACTATGAATATATAAGTATAATTACAATGTATAAACACACACACTAAAATAAACATAATACTAAATACACCTAAAATATAAACATACACATAAAACACACACACGAAAATAAAATACATAAAACACACACACACACACACACACACACACACACACACACACACACACACACACACACACACACACACACACACACACACACACACACACACACACACACAATATGGCACTAAAAAGTTTCAAATCATACACCGCATATATATATATATATATATATATATATATGTATGTATATATATATATATATAACCGTGTAGCGGTTACCGGTAGCATGACACAATTACCCTGCACCGGCCGATGACGCAACCGGCGAGCGGTCACGTGTCCGGACTCGCCCGGGCGTGTTGAGACTTGCCTTTACCGGGCGAACGCTTGCCTTTCATACCACGCCCCGTTGAGAGGCGTGGCTTATCTATTTGCATACCACGCCCCGCCTGAGAGGCATGGCTTTTGTGTGTTGAGTTTCTGATATATATTGTCGCCCATTCGATGGGCTGATTCAGTGCTTTGGAGTTCGTTTGAGCGAGCTGGGAATAAATAGCTCAGAGAAACCTAATTCCTGGCGTCGTCCATTTTGTCCGATTTTATCGTGCGAGCACAGCTCCCACAATTGGTGTCCCCCCTTTCTACGAACACGGCGATGGAGTCAGCTGTAGCTTTGAAGCTCCCGGGCTTTTGGGAATCTCATGCGGCCGTTTGGTTTGCTCAAGCGGATTCTCAATTCGCCCTGCGGAACATTACGGAGGACACGACGCGCTACCACCACGTGGTCTCCACGCTCAACGCCTCCTCCGCTTCCCGGGTTCTGAGCTTCCTACAGCACCCGCCGGACGCCGACAAATACGGCGCACTCAAAGACCTACTCCTCGGTGCGTTTGGACTCACGGAGACTGAACGCGCACGACAACTACTACACCTCTCGGAGCTGGGCGAGGCCAGTCCGTCCGAAAGCATGGACCACATGCTTGCTCTTCTCGGTGACCACAGCCCGGACTTCCTCTTCCGCGAGCTGTTCCTCCAGCGGCTACCCGGGCAGGTACGGTTAGCTTTGGCTAATTCGCCCATCACGGACCCTCGCGCCCTGGCCAAGGAGGCCGATAAATTTTTCTCGGCCAGGCGACACGTCGGAGCTCAAGATATCTATTCAACTTTATATATACATACTTGAGCTATATACGTTATATATACGTTTTCATCCACCCTACCCCCCTCCACCCTACCCCCTCCATTCCCCCTCCACCCTACCCCCTCCCCTTCTTCCCCTCCCCCACTTACCCTCCCCTCTCCCCTCCCCCCTCCCCTCTATGCCGGGTACTTCTGCTAGTATGTATGTATGTATGTCTATATATATATATATATATATATATATATATATATATATATATATATATATATATATATATATATATATATATATATATATATATATATATATATATATATATATATACTGTATATATATATATATATATATATATATATATATATATATATATACTGTATATATATATATATATATATATATATATATATATATATATATATATATATATATATATATATATATATATATATATATATATATATATATATATATATATACATACATACATGAATGATCTTTTTTAAGGCCATTTTCCCCGCTAGAGCGGGGGTTAGCCTTGCGGGCCCCATGACAATTATGGTTCCCTGTTTGAGGCAATTTTTTATGGTCGGATACCCTTCCTGACGCCAATCCTTGGTTGCCTCTTACGATGCGCAGGGATACACAGTGTACCTATTCTAAACCGTGGTACACACCGTGATCATTCATCCCAGCAAGCTGGTACTCAATTTGCCGACCTCGGAAGCATAACGAGCTGAGTCAACAGGCCTGCGGTTTTGCGGTCGATTCCAAGGAGAATCATCGGAGTGCCGTTACACCACGAGAACGGGCCGTCGGCCATTTTTACCTCGCGCAGGATTTGCGCTTCGCTCAAGGTTTTTCACCTCGCTTCATCCATTTTCACCGCATTCAGACGTTAATCTGGTGTGTGTGTGTGTAACGTGGCTTTTGAGTGGGAAATCTGCGGTTCGCCAATTGGGAGCCGTGGAACGTCCATATACGTCCACTACCCGAGGGTGTGATTTCCCAGTCGCCTGGAGGGCACCTTTACGCATCTTTGGCAGCGTGACTGTCACTCAACCGAACAGGATTCTGGTCTCGATTAGACATCGTTCTGACGATCACTGGAGCGGATCGACTTTGGCTTGATGCCTGAATAGAGACATTGGGAATGTTCTTCTTTTCGCTGACTTGGAGCACAGTGAGTTATATTGTACGAACCTGATGGTACCATCATAGGAAATATATATTGGTTGTACAATTGATTACTATTGTTGTTGTACTGTTATTCTTGTGTGATCTTTATACAATACTTGTTTGTTGGTAACAATTGGTGTGGTTTCACCATTGATCTTTGACATACAGAATAACACATCTTTCTGCCATGACTCCTCTCGGGGCTCGGAGGTACACTGTGACCGGGGTTTGGGGAGGAGCACGTAACATAAATTGGGGGCTCTCGTCCGGGGTAGAATTCCCTAACATCTCCGTCCGGGATTAAATTCGCTAACATCCTCATCCGGGATTAAATTCCCGAACATCCTCGTCCAGGATAGAATTCCCTAAGATTCCCCAAATTTGGAATTTTTCTAACATTCCCAAATTAAAAAAAAAAAAAATTGAAATTTTTTGTGTGAAGGTTAACAGGTGCTAACTGATAGTCACCATGGTGTTTGACGCAGAAAAGTTTGCGGCGTCCCCTAATGAGGCACAGTTCCAGGCATTAAAAAGATCGGAACTCATGATGTTGGCCAAATATTTTAACTTGGAGGTCCGAGTTAATATGAAGAAAGCAGAGATGCAGACATTGGTGGTAGAATCTCTGGTGGGACAAGGAACATGGAAAGAGGTAGCCTTGGATTGGTTACCCGAGGAAAAAGAAAATGTGGAGCTCCGGAAAATGGAGATGCAACTGCAGAGCCAGGAAAGGTTAAAAGCAGAGGAAAGGAAAGCAGTAAAGGAAAGAGCAGAACAGGAACGAGAACTCGAGGAAAGAAGAGCAGAACAGGAACGAGAACTAGAGGAGAGAAGAGCGGAGGGAAGGAAGAGCCGTAGAAGAAAGAAGAGCAGAGGAAAGAGCAGAGGAAAGGAGAGCCGAAAGGAAGTTAAAGGAACGTGACGGAGTATCAGAAGGAACTTAAATTCAAGGAGCTGGAATTACTGGGAGAACGGAGAGAAGTAGTATCCATGCCGCCTAGTTCGACAACTAGTCAGAACTCTTGGGATGTTGGTAGGCATGTGAGGCTGGTTCCACTCTTCAATGAAAAGGAGGTAGCCAAGTTATTTTTACATTTTGAGAAGGTGGCTCAAATGTTGAATGGCCTGTGGGGTCCTGGACTATGTTAGTGCAAAGTGTTTTGGTGGGTAAAGCTCAAGATATCTATTCGGCTTTACCAATTGACCAATGTGCAGATTATGAGAAAGTGATGAAAGCCATTCTCAAAGCCTATGAATTGGTCCCTGAAGCTTACCGACAAAAATTCAGGAATGCCAGGAAGAGGGAGAGTGAGACCCATGTGGAGTTTGCCAGAATGAAGGAAACCATGTTTGATAGGTGGTGTAACTCGAAGGAGATTGGGAAAGACTTCAACCTGTTACGACAATTGATCTTGGTGGAGGAATTCAAAGAATGTGTCCACGTGGACATTAAAGTACATCTGGATGAAAAGAAAGTACCAGAGTTGTATGAGGCAGCAACCGTGGCAGATGACTATGCCTTGACACACAGGATGGGGTTCCACAAACCTAACTTCCCGCCTCGAGTTAGCCAGGGGAGTTATGGTAAATCAGGGGCGGAGAACAAATATTCATGGAGGCAGCCGAGAGATGACTATGGGGACAAATCTGATACCGTGACTTTTAGGGATCAGAAGACTACAGTTCCAAGACATACTTATCTTCCGGGGGGCCCGAGGCAGACCTCGAGTTTTTCCTCCGGGCCTACTTGCGCTTTTTGCAAGAAACCTGGGCATTTGATGTCCCAATGTTACGCCCTGAAAAGGAAAAATCAGGAGCGGAGTCAGACTAGTGCAACTCCGAATGCATTGGCCAATGCGAGAAATCGTCCTTGGAGGACAGTGCCTTGTGAAGGTTCCCATGCCAAAGTTACGGCATTACAGAACGACCTTGATCAAGAGGGTTACAAACCTTTTATTTCAGAGGGGTTTGTGTCATTGGTTGGAGACTTAACGAACCAGAGACCTGTTAGGGTATTGAGGGACACAGGAGCACATCAATCTTTGATGCTTGAGGGCATTTTGCCATTGTCAGAGAAGACGGCAACTGGTGTTAGTGTTCTTTTACAGGGGGTTGGTGGTTATGTTAAAGCTCCACTTCATGTCATCCATTTGAAGTCTGATTTGGTGTCAGGACCGGTCACCGTAGGTTTACAAGCCACTCTTCCTGTAAAGGGAATCTCTTTTGTTATCGGGAATTATTTGGCCGGTGGTCGAGTTTCTGGTAATCCGATGTTTGTTGAAAAGCCTCGTATGGAAAATAACACCACACAGTTAGAGCAGGAGATTCCGGGTATCTTTCCATCCTGTGCTGCGACTCGTGCTATGGGTAGGAAGCGCTCTGAAGAGAAGGAGAAGGTACTGACGTCACGCTTTGCACAGGCACTTCTTGTCGAGTACCCTGAAACTAAGTGTCAGCACACACAAGTCATGGATGGAGGCAATGTTGGCAAGCTCTTTGTTGGTGGACTGAATTTTGACACAAGTGAAGATGTTCTGGACTCTATCTTTGGAAAATATGGACCACTCTTGGAAGTGCTGCTGATAAAAGACAGGGAGACGCAAAAGTCGAGAGGGTTTGGCTTTGTCACGTTTGAAAACACAAAGGACGCCAAAGATGCAGAAAAGGATTTGAATGGCAAGGATTTGGATGGTCGGACCACAACAGTAGAGAAGACAGGCCATGGGCGTCGAGGGGGCTACAGAGGAGGAACACGTGGAGGTAGTTTCAGGGGTGGCTATGGCTCCCAGGGTGGGAGTAGTAGTTTTGGTGGCGGCCGCAGTCGTGATTACTACGGAGGCTCCCAGCAGTGGCAGCGCAGTGTTGGCAACTCTCGACGGGATGACTATTACGGTGGTAGCCGAGATGGGGACCGCTACTCACGTGACTACAGCACCCGACTCTACAACCGTGATTACGATTTTTATGATCAAGAGAAGAGTTGGAAGCACTGAGTGCTCAGGAGCAGCCGAGCCAAGATTCCTACACGGATTAACCCGTGAACTCCACGTTCCTAAATGCGTCCATGCAGTGAATACTTCCAGGCCTCACCACCCAACCACCATGAAACCTGGCTCTCAGCTCGGCCTCCTTCAAAAAGTGCTATAGATTTGCTTTGCTTTGGCTTCACTGATCACAGCCCCTTAACCTTCATTCAAAAAATGAAAAATAAAAATCAGAGGTTGATGAGATGGAGTTTGGCTTTGCAGGAGTTCAACTTGGAAATTGAGCATGTAAAGGGCAGAGACAATGTCATTGCTGATGCTTTGTCCAGAGTGAACTAACTTGTGGAAATTTCTGTCGGTTGTTTGGAAGTTTTGTTGCTTTATTTTGGGGAATATTAATTATTGTTGTTCACGTGAATTGATCTTTTGGGTGTGAGTTTTACTTTTGTTTGTTAAAAGTTTTTTCCTGCAAAGAAAGTTTTCACTATATTCAAACTTTCTTTCTTGAGGGGGGGAAGTGTTACGGATTCGTCACTTCCGTTGTTGTGGTTTTCATCCACTGTAAACATTGTTGGTTCCATGTACTATTATTGTTGTCGTTTAAGGGAAATAGAGATTACTATTTTCAAAAGGTAAAAAAGTTAATGTTTTAAATGAAAGCGGACTAAGAGGAAGAGAAAAAAAAGAGAAGGCGGAGCGAGTGAGTTCGACAAGAAAGCCAAGCTGCTTTGAGGTCTGGAGCGAACGTTGGCGAACGAGAGTCACGAGTGAACTTTGGGTTTCCTATGAAAGGGATTCCTGCGACAGAGTTGTTATCGCTGTGACAGATAAACCTGCGTGACAGGTTTTGTGGTTGATTCCGAGGAGAATCATCGGAGTGCCGTTACGCCACAAGAACGGGTCATCGGCCATTTTTACCTCACGCTGGATTTGTGCTTCGCTCAAGGTTTTTCACCTCGCTTCATCCATTTTCACCGCATTCAGACGTTAATCTGGTGTGTGTGTGTAACGTGGCTTTTGAGTGGGAAATCTACGGGAAACAGAAAAAGTGGGAAACACACACACACACACACACACACACACACACACACACACACACACACACACACACACACACAAGTGCTTCAGGTAGCAAACACGATGGTTCAGGTAACATACATACATGCAATTACACATGTACATACATACAGTCACGTGAAAAAGTAAGTACACCCCATGTAAAGTTTTGACTTTTTCAACATCTTTCAACATACAGCTATTTGATCTTCATTTCAACAATATTGAGAGATAAAGGTGATATAATATAACAAATATCATAAAACATTTACATTTTGTAGTCCATTGTATAATTTAAATAAACATAAATGCAAATTTCGCATGTGGAAAAAGTAAGTACACACTTGGCTCTAATAGGTGGTATTGCCCCCTTTGGCAGAAGCAACCTCAAGTAGGCGTTTCTTATAACTGTCTACCAGTCTCTGATATCGACTGGGAGAAATTTTTGCCCACTCCTCCATGCAGAATTCTTTCAGCTGTGTGATGTTTGAGGGGTTTCTTGCATGCACAGCTCATTTCAAATCCCCCCACAACATCTCGATGGGATTTAGATCCGGGCTTTGACTTGGCCATTCCAGAACCCTGCATTTCTTTCTTTTCAGCCATTCCTTGGTGGATTTACTGGTATGTTTAGGGTCATTGTCATGTTGCCAGGTCCACCTTCGGTTGAGCTTCATCTTTCCGACAGATGGCCTCACATTATCCTCAAGCACCCTCTGGTACAATGAAGAATCCATATTGGATTCTACGATGGTGAGCTGCCCAGGCCCTGATGCAGCAAAGCTGCCCCAAACCATAATATTTGCACCACCATGCTTTACAGTTGGTATCAGGTTCTTGTGGTCAAATGCTGTTTTTGGTTTTCGCCAAACATGTCTTTTGGTACTGTGGCCAAATAGCTCTACCTTTGACTCATCTATCCAGAGCACATTGTTCCAGAAGTGCTGGTCTTTGCCGAGGTGTTCATTGGCAAACTTTAGTCTTGCCCTGATGTTCTTTCTGGACAGCAAAGGTTTCCTCCTGGCACACCTCCCATGTAGATCAAATTTGTGCAGCATCTTTCTAATGGTAGACTCATGCACTTTGACATTAACAGTGGCAAGAGCTACCTGCAGGTCCCGTGATGACATTCTGGGGTTCTTAGAGACTTCGTTCAGCATCTTGCGGTCTGCTCTCGGGCTGAACTTGCTGGGGCGGCCTGGCCTGAACAAGTTGGCAGTTGTTTGGAATCTTCTCCACTTGTAGAGGATCTTCCGGACAGGCGAATGAGTGATTTCAAATTGTTTGGAGATCTTTTTAAATCCCTTCCCAGACTCGTAGGCATCTATAACCTTCTTTCTGAAGGCCTCAGAGAGCTCTTTTGATCTAGGCATGGTGACGCCACACACTTCAACAACAAAGAGCAAACCAAACTAAATGTCTGAGGTTTAAATAAGACAGGTTCCTCCAAGATCCTCTCTAACGATGTTCTAACCATTTGCACCTGAGCTGGTGCACCTGATTCTAATTTTAGGTATTTGAAGTAGTGATAAATGTCGGGGTGTACTTACTTTTTCCACATGCGAAATTTGCATTTATGATTATTTACATTATACAATGGACTACAAAATGTAAATGTTTCACGATATTTGTTATATTATATCACCTTTATCTATAAATATTGTTGAAATGAAGATCAAGTAGCTGTATGTTGAAATATTTTGAAAAAGTCAAAACTTTACATGGGGTGTACTTACTTTTTCACATGACTGTACAATGTACATACACAATACTTATACATACAGTACACATAGGCGTATATCTATCTATCTATATATATATATATAGATATAGATATATATATATACACACAAGTCAGGAGACGACGATGGTTCACGAGCGAGCTTAATTCAATGATAAAGGACGGACTATAACCGAAACAGGCCCGGACATGCCAGGCCTGGAAATGTGAAAACAAAGGTTACTGACCTTGAAATGAGACAGAAAATAATGTATAATCAGTTATGAGGTTAGTTAGTTTCACAATACCGAAAATTCGGTGAAAAATGAAATGAAAAAAGAAAAGAAAAATGAAAAATAAAAATCGAGCTCCGTGGGGGTAGACACATGACATTGGCCGAACCAAATATCAAAACTCCTGTCAGATTCCCCCAAACCCCTCAGAGAATATGTAGCTTGAAATCGATTACCCCCTAAAAAGACATATTTTTCGGGCGTGGCTCCACCCACAATGGGTGCAATACGCCCACTCTCGGCAGGACACAACTCGATCATGATATCAACCTCCCACCCAAGTTTCATCAAGATTGGATGATATCATCGGGTAGTTATGCTGCAGAAAGACACACACACACGACAAATATAGTGGTCACTTGATAACTCGTGAACCAATATATATATATATATATATATATATATATATATATATATATATATATATATATATATATATATATATATATACATATATATATATATACATATATATATATATATATATATACATATATACAGTATATATATATACATATATACATATATATATATATATATATATATATATATATACACATATATACATATATATATATATATACATATATACATATATACATATATATATATATATATATATATATATATATATATATACAGTCACGTGAAAAAGTAAGTACACCCCACGTAAAGTTTCGACTTTTTCAACATATTTCAACATACAGCTATTTGATCTTCATTTCAACAATATTGATCGATAAAGGTGATATAATATAACAAACATCATGAAACATTTACATTTTGTAGTCCATTGTATAATTTAAATAAACATAAATGCAAATTTCACATGTGGAAAAAGTAAGTACACCCTTGGTTCTAATAGGTGGTATTGCTCCCTTTGGCAGAAACAACCTCAAGTAGGCGTTTCTTATAACTGTCTACCAGTCTCTGATATCGACTGGGATAAATTTTTGCCCACTCCTCCATGCAGAAGTATTTCAGCTGTGCGATGTTTGAGGGGTTTCTTGCATGCACAAATCGTTTCAAATCCCCCCACAACATCTCGATGGGATTTAGATCCCGGATTTGACTTGGCCATTCCAGAACCCTCCATTTCTTTCTTTTCAGCCATTCCTTGGTGGATTTACTGGTATGTTTAGGGTCATTGTCATGTTGCAAGGTCCATCTTCGGTTGAGCTTCAACTTTCCGACAGATAGCCTCACATTATCCTCAAGCACCCTCTGGTACAATGAAGAATCGTAGTGGATTCTATGATGGTGAGCTGCCCAGGCTCTGATGCAGCAAAGCTGCCCCAAACCATAATATTTCCACCACCATGCTTTACAGTTGGTATCAGGTTCTTGTGGTCAAATGCTGTCTTTTGTTTTTGCCAAACATGTCTTCTGGTACTGTGGCCAAATAGCTCTACCTTTGACTCATCTGTACAGAGCACATTGTTCCAGAAGTGCTGGTCTTTGCCTAGGTGTTCATTGGCAAACTTTAGTCTTGCCCTATTGTTCTTTCTGGACAGCAAAGGTTTCCTCCTGGCACACCTCCCATGTAGATCAAATTTGTGCAGCCTCTTTCTAATGGTAGACTTTTGCACTTTGACATCAACAGTGGCAAGAGCTACCTGTAGGTCCCGTGATGACATTCTGGGGTTCTTAGAGACTTCTTTCAGCATCTTGCGGTCTGCTCTTGGGCTGAACTTGCTGGGGCGGCCTGGCCTGAACAAGTTGGCAGTTGTTTGGAATCTTCTCCACATGTAGATGATGTTCTGGACATTCGAATGATTGATTTCAAATTGTTTTGAGATATTTTTTAATCCCTTCCCAGACTCATAGGCATCTATAACCTTCTTTCTGAAGGCCTCAGAGAGCTCTTTTGATCTAGGCATGGTGACGCCGCACACTTCAACAACAAAGAGCAAACCAAACTAAATGTCTGAGGTTTAAATAAGACAAGTTCCTCCAAGATCCTCTCTAACGATGTTCTAATCATTTGCACCTGAGCTGGTGCACCTGATTCTAATTTAAGGTATTTGAAGTAGTGATAAATGTAGGGGTGTACTTACTTTTTCCACATGCGAAATTTGCATTTATGTTTATTTAAATTATACAATGGACTACAAAATGTAAAAGTTTCATGATATTTGTTATATTATATCACCTTTATCTATCAATATTGTTGAAATGAAGATCAACTAGCTGTATGTTGAAATATGTTGAAAAAGTCAAAACTTTACATGGGGTGTACTTACTTTTTCACGTGACTGTATGTATATGTATATGTATATGTATATATATATATATGTATATATATATATATATATATATATATATATATATATATATATATATATATATATATATATATATATATACATACATATACATATATATATATTTATATATATATATATATATATATATATATATATAAATATGTATATGTATGTATGTATATATATATATATATATATATATATATATATATATATATATATATATATATATATAAATATGTATGTATATATATATATATATATAAATATAAATATGTATGTATATATATATATATACATACATACATACATATAGTGTGTGTTGCGGTTTTCGGAAGCCACCAATAAGTAATGGCAACCACCATACAGGTCCCTTAAAATAGTTATTTCATCGTGGAAAATTATCTTGGCCCCTTCCCGTTATTTCAGGTTGGTTTGTCTTTATGCGTTGGGGAGGGAAAGACAGGCCCTCCACTGATACGTGATAATTAGGCAGGCATATGCACCAATATTGCATCCACAGTTATTGATTCAAAGTCTTGAAGGGCAGAAGACAGACCAAAGACCATTGGGATATGCACCAGGTAAAAGTCCCATAGAGAGGGCTTGTGGACAGCAAACTTTTCAAACCCACCAATCCGGGCCTGAGGAACTTTGGAGGAGCTGGTGGGGGCGAAATGACAAACACGACAAATCAGGAGCCTGGAAAAACACCCCACCCCTCCCCCACTAACCCTCGGGGAGGGCTGGACAAAAAGAGGCCCGTGTTTTCTCTTTCTCTTGGCCGGTTTCACTCAGCACGTGTGCAGCCGCTTTTGACTGGACCCTCTCACAGACCTCTGCACGTGATTACTCTCTCTTGGCCTTGGACTTTTTGTTGGCTGTGCACGTGGGCTCTAGGCCGGACCCTCTCACAGGCCTCTGCACATGATTCATTCTCTTGGGCGGTCCTGCTCTGTGTTGGCTGCCGGACTCCCTCTTTCTGCACGTGTACACAACAAAAAGGCCTTGGACTTTGCTTGTTTTGCACGTGTTCATTGCTCTCTGTTGGCTGCCGGACTCCCTCTTGGTGCACGTGTGCATGACACACTCTCTCTCTGCACTCTGCACGTGTGCATGACTTGGACTGTTTCTGCACGTGCCTGCTTGCCTGCCTGTGTTCATGCTGGGACTCAACTTTACCTGCTCTTGTTCTTGCTGGGAATCGATTTTACCTGCTCGTGTTCATGCTGGGAATCGCCTTTACCTGCTCGTGTTGGGGACTGCCATTTTCCGGCGTGGTGTTCGCTGGTGAGGTCAAGACAAAAGGTGTCGCGAGGAGAAGCATCTGGTAACATCGTAACCATTTTTCCAACAGGTTCCCAATGTTCGTTCCCCATCCACTCCCACGTGAATCTGTGCTGGGCACCCTTGTTGTGTTTATTCGTAGTAATCGTCATAAGGAGTAAATTAAGCTAAGTTTTTTCCTCTTGTTCCTTTTTCTTTCCTATCGATAAGTTTCACCGTAAATATTCGTAAATAAATCAAATCGTTAAAAGTTTTCTTTCCCTCTGTCCATGAATGTCTTTTCTTTCATTGGTCCGCCATTGCTCGCACCCAGAGTAGCGATCGGCCATAGCAAAATTACCATTAGCCCGGTGGGTACCAATGGTTGCTCGGCCGTCTAAATTTTCATCCAGGAACAAAAGAAGGCGGTACACCGCCGGAGGGTACGGTACGTACCCCGATTGAAACTGTCACGTGGTACAGGTGAGGAGAGTTAGACGATGGACCCTGCTATCGCGCGACGAGCCAATTGGCGTTCGTAGTTCCTGGTTCGCAACCTGCCGAAGTACGAAGTTATTCATGCATGGCAGCCTCAGGTCCAGTAAGTTCAGGAGGGGACGGAGACTAACCCTCTCATAGTAGACCCGAACCCCGGGCCATAACAATACACACACACACACACACACACACACACACACACACACACACACATACACACACACACACATCGCTATATACCATGATCTTGATAGAACGTTGGTGCTGCAAAGCAGTTTCTTGGCTAGTGCTACAATCCTGGATGGATCGCCTCCGATGCAGGATACTGTACCATGTGTACAGGAATTTGGAATTTGTTCAGGGTGC
>NC_136265.1:145188174-145213174 GCF_964187855.1 Myxine glutinosa
GCACGCTCCTGAAGAGTGCGAGTGGAAACACATCACAGGGAAATCAGGTAAACAGCACAAGGTAGTTATAGGCAAACGACAAATTAAGTAACTGTTACAAAACAGGGTGATTAACACTACATATTAGCCAGCTACCCAAAAATTCAGGAATTATAACAAGCAGTCTTTGCAATTGAATGTTCCAGCTCTTTAATTAGCAACTACAGTGATAATATTGATGTTGTTGTTAATGTAATGAAATACAATGATTTAAAAGTATTTCCAAATGTGGTTCCCTTGGTTTCTCCACAAATGTTTTGTTTTTAGTGCCACTCCAAAATTCCAAATTCTGGCCCTGACCTACCTGCTTCGCCTACTCAGCTGCTCCTCATTAATGATGCAACCACTAGAACAAATTCATAATTTACATTCGATAGATAATTACATAGACAGAACTTAGACAACTTTGGAGGCAGAACTGGCAGGCTCAATAATGGCAGAGACTTTTGACATTAATTAGCTACTAAAGGCAAACAGTTTTACAATGGGTGTACAGATAAGTAAAATGTTGTTGGAGGATTACCAATCCACATCTTAACGACTTAGACTTAGATTAGATTCATGCAGAGAAGACCAAGGAGAAAAAAGAGACCTGCGTCATCCCATAACTGTTTTTGATGAATGCCAGTTACAACTCCTCATAATCCCACTATTTACCCCCGGTCCTCGCGTGCCCCATGGGGTCTTTGGCATTTCAAGAGGCTGCAGTTCCGACGCGATCCCAAATACCCGGCGTATCAGCTTTTCCACACACGTTTCTATCACAGCCAATGGTACGCCACGTTTCGGCTCCCCAGCCTTTCTCCGCTCGCACTGTCACCCCGAGCTCGCCCTCTTTGCGCCAGGTGCCATGTGGCCCACAGCCAAATGCACGAGCACAATGCGTCAACGCGCCATGTCGCTTTTGCTTATCACCCATTATCGTGCGCAACTCCACTCGCTAGCCCTCCCGTTCCCTTTCACCCGCCAGTTAATTGCCGTCTTCAAGGGCTTTCGATACTTGGGCTGTCACACGTTTCTCCCTATCCATGTGCTCACACCAGTGCTCTGATAGCCTTGGATGCTGTGGCCTAACTCTGAAAATCCCTGACGCTATTGCAGCAAGGGCGGCCATCTTGTGCTTTGACGGGTCCTGAGGCCTAGTGGTTAAGAGAAAGGCAGAGACTTCGTCTCAAACATCTACACAACCTGCAGTGTTCACAGTGAGCTATTAGTTCATAAAGCTTCGAAGAGGAAAGCAGTGTGGGTAAGGTTACCTGAATAGAGCAACAAAGGCCTAAGATGTCACAAAAAGAACGCAGCTCTTGAAAAATAAAGAATCCAATGAAGTTTTGCATGGTAGACAAATAATAAGAGTGAATACCTAAGTTCATGTATATGTCAGGAATAACCAGAAGGATTTAGAGTGGGAAGCAGTAAAAAGATCTAACCCGAACGCAACCATGTCGATAAACGAAGTCCTCTCGAAACAAACAAAGGTTGTGAAATGAAAGATGCAAAAATATGAGAAAAATAAAAAGAAGAAAATATCACTAACTATCCTCATATGACATCATCAGAGAAACGGTGAGAAAACAGACAGACATTTGCTTTGCAAAGGGTTCACAATGGCAACGTAAACACAGGTCGTAGTGTGCTTATACTGGCGCGTGCCTGGCACGCGTCCGGTGACGTTGCCCGTACATCTGTACGCTGAACATCATGAGTTTCTTCTGCTGCCCCATGCCCCCACATCATGCATACACGTAAGTGAATGCTTCGGTTCGAAGCTTGGGTTTGAATCGCGACCAAGCTATAAACTACCACCCTGGTGTTTCACATCATCAATGGAATCTATTGGAATCACCGTCTATTGGAAGGATGCCAAGCCGGAGAGTTAAATCACTGACGCTCTGAACAAATGACAAATTCCTGCCCAAATTTACATCTTCCGATGTAAATAAGCTTGGCCAGCTGATTCGTGAAAGACTTGGGACTAAAAAGGTTTCCCAACTGATCCCACAAGAAGGTGGGTGGTGGTGGTGGTAGTGGTAGTGGTGGTAGTGGTAGTGGTAGTGGTAGTAGTAGTAGTAGTAGTAGTAGTAGTAGTAGTAGTAGTAGTAGTAGTAGTTGTTTATCTCACTGAGATCGGCACAACAGAGAACTTGGAAAAGGCAAAAAGTGATTATGAGACATTTGGTCATCATCGATGTGAGAGAGTGAGAGTGAGAGTGAGAGTGAGAGTGAGAGAGTGAGTGAGTGAGTGAGTGAGTGAGTGAGAGAGTGAGTGAGTGAGTGAGAGAGAGAGAGAGAGAGAGAGAGAGAGAGAGAGAGAGAGAGAGAGAGAGAGACTTTCCGGTGCTTTTATTATAAAAGTATCAAAACACACACGGAAAAAACACCGCAAAATTTTTTATAAGAAAAGAAAGTTGTACAAGCAAAAAGGATGTATGTACATGTATATGTGGACATTGAGCATAAGTAAAATTTACAAAAACAAACTCAACACCTCATCTGTAAAAAAAATCGTCGTTCACACTGCCGAAACTTATCCGGGCCGACACTATTCCTTTAAAGCAAAACAGCACATTTTCATCTCTGCCACTCAATTTGATCTTCCTCATTTTACAAATTGCAAGTTTAGAAATTCCGCACAGAAAATTCAAGAAAGGGACCGCTGTCTTGCTCTTGGTGCTCCTTTCAATGCCATACACAAAAATTGCAACAGAAAAAACAAACTTAAATTTATGAAATAACTGTTGGAGGAAACAAAAAAGGGGTACCAATCTCTTACATTTCACGAAAGCATGGGTCACATTTTCAGCCTCTTCACAAAGGACATAAGGGACATAAGGACATAAGGGACATAAGGACATAAGGACAAAGGACATAAGGGACATAAGGGCATAAGGGACAAACATTCTGTACAGAGGGATCAAACTTATTAAGTAAGTATTTGGTGACCAGGGCCTGATGAACTAATCTCCAATTTAAGTCTCCGGTTCGACCTAAAGTTGGAGACCTATACATCTCTTTCCACACTGGAGATAGGAACGAACTAGCCGGAATGATCTCCTCCCACCGATTTTTTTAAAGGTTTTGTGAAACCCGGTATAAGCACCTCTTGGCATATCCCATAAATAGCTTTTTTCCCCATCACATGAAACACACCGCAACCATCTGACTTTGAGAAGACACACTGTTGTTTTTTTGAGGTGATTTGGAGCTCGGGGAAATAGAGACGAGAGTCCACCACTTCATCTGCCCCAGTCCACCCGATATTTAATTCCCTGAAAGTTTTAATCACAACTCTCAAAACTTTGTCCACCATTCTAGATGACCGAACCCCCACTTTTGATGTGAGAGAACCGGTGGATAACCATCCATTTAGGGAAGGCTTCATCAGGTCTCGCACTCTGTTTATTCCATTACAGGTGAAGCAATGCATAAATGACCTGGAGGTTGAAATTTCAGGGAATAAAGGATTCAGAACCAATGGCTCATGCATATATTTTTTGGCATCGTAGGACACCTCTAATCGTTGTATTCCAAGGACTTGCCAGGCATTCAGAAGGCTCTGATGAAACTCTGGGAGCAAAGTCGTGTTGACATGCTGCAGGTCCATGAGGAAGAGCTCTCGTTCATACTTCAACCCATCTGCTTCCTGCAGCCAAGCATTTGTGAGAGGCCGCCACGGGACACACTCACCATACAATAAACGCTTTATCGTCAACATGCGGAAAGCCATTATCCGACTCGGAACATGTATCAAGCTTTGGCCACCTGCATTTCGGGGTCTGCACACCATGTCTGGTCCAAGCTAATGGTGGCCTCCCCAGAAAAACTGAGTTAGAACCCTCTGAATGCCTATGACCAAGTATCTCGGAGGTTGGAGGGGGATAACTTTATGCCAAATAAATGGAACCGCCAGGTTATTTATTATTGTCACCCTTGCCTTAAGCGATAGAAGGTGGTGCAACCGTTTCCAACTAGCCAGTTTCTGCTTAATTCTTTCCAAGAAACACTCCCAATTTTTTTTGTTCATATGCTTGGACTCCGAGAAATAACCCTAAATATTTAAACCCCTCTTTGTTCCACTGCATTCCTCCTGGTAACACAGGCAGAGCTGAGGAAGGTGGACTGGGGCCCACCCATAAGGCAACACTTTTGTTCCAATTTACTTTTGCCATGGAAGCAAGCTCAAACTGGGACAGACATCGAGAGACCTCACCCACATCATTTTGGCTGGAAACAGCAACACAAATGTCATCCGTATAAGCTGAAGTAACCATTTTGTAGTTTTTTGTTAAAGAGACTCCTTCCACTGAGTTGCGGAGCAAAGCCAGTAAAGGTTCGACCGAGAGACTGTAGAGCATACCTGAAAGCGGGCAGCCCTGACGGATGCCTCGCTGAAAGGGAAAAGGGCGACATAAGCTGTTGTTTAGCTTCAACAGACAGGATGCATTTTCATAAAACAACTTAACATAGGAAACAAAATTTTGTCCAAATCCAGCTCTCCTTAGTACAGCAAACAAAAAAGAATGGTCAACACTGTCAAAAGCTTTTTCTTGATCTAAAAGAACCAAACCAAAACCATGAGATGTAGTACGACCGAGACTGATCAAGTCTCTCACCAAAAAAATGTTATCGTAAATAGAACGCTCAGGAACACAATAAGACTGATCAACATCAATCAAAAGGGGGATGACTTCCTTTAGACGTATCGCGAGCGCCTTCGACAATATTTTATAATCCGTATTTAAGAGAGACACAGGCCGCCAATTTGTGACGTCTTGCAAGTTCCCTTTTTTTGGAAGGAGACACAAAACTGACCTCCGGCAACCTAATGGCAATTCACCTTGTTCAAGGCTATCATGAAAGATGTCAAGTAGAGTAGGGCCTAGAATGTCCCAAAAGGCCTTGTAAAATTCAACTGGGAGGCCATCAAGTCCAGGGGCTTTCCCATCTTGGATTCCTTTAAGAGCAGCAGTAAGTTCTCCAAGAGAGATGCCAGGCTCCAGTTGTTGTTGCTGGTCTTCAGACAGAGATGGCAGCAGTTCAAACATCCCGTTTCTGTTTTCCTGGTTCACCGTTCTCAAGGCAAACAGCTTTGAATAAAAGTTTCGTAATTCATTCTTGATGTCACTTTGAGAAGACAGAAGCGCACCGGCAGAAGAGCGCAAAGTGTGAATTTGTTGAGGGATCTTGGCTGTCTTTTGCAAATTGAAAAAGTCTTTGTTTGGTTTGTCAAGTTGGATATTGTCCATTCGCAGTCGGACGAAAGCACCAGATGCACGCTCTTTCACCATTTCAGCCAGTAGTGTTCTTTTCTCTGACAACTGCTGGACATTTTCGTTGGACATTCCAGATTTATGCTCACAATAAAGTATATCGTTTTTTACGGCAGATATCACACCGAGTGTGTTACATGTATTATAACGACAGTATTGCTGGCAAAAACACTTAATTTGGGATTTTGTGCAATCCCACCATTGCCTTAAATTTAGGGAGGAAAACTTTTGCATTTCACATTCCTTCCATACCATTCTGAATGCTTCTTTGAAATGCTCACTTTGTAAAAGTTTGACATTGAAAGTCCAATATGCACTTCTACAAACGTGATGAGGTAAGCCACATACAACAACGACCATGTGATGATCAGAAAAACCAGATGGTCTTATATAAGAATTCTTGACAAGATTTACCTTATCATGGTTAACATAAATTCTATCCAAACGAGCCATTGTCAAAAGATTTCTTGCGGCACAAACCCACGTGTACTGCCGGATGTTAGGGTTCTGTACCCGCCACACATCCACAAGTTGAAATTTTTTAATGAGCTGTGCCAAAGGCCTTGCACTCGGTGGATGAGGCTCAGGAGTGTTTCTATCAAGTTGTGGGTTGAGGGTACAGTTGTAGTCTCCCCCCAAACAAACCAACATGGACAGGTCAATAGTGCTTAAAAACCCCGCTAACTTGTGAAGAAAAGCACTTCTTGCAGAGTTAGCACTAGGGCAGTATACATTAGTCGTGCAAATCCTTTGGTTACCACTGACAAACTCCACAGATAGTAAATGGCCCTTGCAAATTTCCCTACATCTGATCTCCAACGGCTGGAGTCTAGGATGTAACACTACTGTCACACCAGCCTTGGCATCAACGAAAGCACTGGAGAAAAAGTGACAACCTTTAAAGATTTTACGCCACTCAAACTCAAAGACTGATTTGCATGTCTCTTGTAACATCAGCACATCAATTTTTTCATTCTGAAACATTTGAAACACCTGGAGGCGACGCACACAACTGCGACCACCGTTGATGTTTAAGGATGTACTTTTATCTCCACTCTGTTATCTATTCATGAAGTTCCTTACCTGCTCGAGTTACACATTTTCTTAGCCTCTGGAATTGAGGTTCTGACATGTTAACCTGATAGGGTTCACGAATCATGTTCTTTGCAGTCAAAATAAAATCATGCAGATTCGGAAAGTAGTCTGATTTTTACATGTCTTTTCCTGAACGTTTCATCAAGGAACTTAACATTTTCTTGAGAAACCATGGTGATGGTGTTGTCATCACCCTCCTCACTCTCTTGAGCACTTAAAGCACGAAAGAGTGGAGAAGAGGTTTCATCAGAATCAAGTGCTTCGTCTTGATCTGCACCTTTTCCTACTATTTGTTGAACACTTAGTTTTGGAAACAGCAATTCTATAGGGTCAAGGACCTCCGTGCTCTTTGCTGACCCTTCCAAATTTACCATAACCCTTGTGGCTATAAGTATGTCCCCCACCTCATCATCCCTTTCATTTTTATCTGTCAGGGAAGGGTTAACGTTATCCTCACAGTCACAGGGACTTTCTCCTTTATCTATTTTTTCCTCACTGGCAGATCCAGCTGCTAACTCGTCTGAGCGAATTTGGTTATCAGGACAAGGACTTACCACATCCTGAGAGGATCGACTATTTTCCGGGTCATGCAGAATCTCAGCAAGTGGTGCAAGCGAATCTTCCTCACGTACACACACTTCCGGTACCATCTGCATTACCGCCAAGGAGTTTCTGGTGTAGGCCTCACCCTAGAGGTCCTGCGAGCCTGACATGATCTGAATCTTATTTTGTTTTTCTTTGGAATCACAGGATTCATCACTTGAACGCTTCTGACCTTTTTTCCTGGTGTCCGCTGCCGATACTTCCATGATATCGTCCGCACTGTCGTGTACAGTGGACGAAATGGGAGAGGGTTCAACCACTTTCATTCCCACCTTAGGTGGGGGGGGGCGGGGTTAGTCACCTCACGTTCTAAATCTATCACTCCCCCCCCCCCCCCCCCCTGGTCGGGGTGGTCGGGTCTGGCGCTTCCACTCGATCCACCTCCTCCCCATCGGTGTGAGGTGAAGAGGAGTCGCTCCTCACCAATCCTCTGCTTTCCTGCGGTGTAACCACATTGGGGCAGGCACTCCTCACATGCCCGTAAGCCCCACACCCGAAACACGTCATAGCTTCCGAGGAGGCATACATTTTGTATTCAAAGCCATTGATTTTCACACTCAACACGACAGAGTGTTTTTACATTTGCAGGCAGGATCATGTACACCACTCTCTTAAAGGACATGACATGTTTGAATCGATCGCAAACATTTCGCATCGGCACCATCAAAATCCTCGATACGACCTTACCAAACTTGCTTAATTGTTCACGTAAATCCTCATTTCTGATAAATGGCGGGATATTACTGATGTTAATCTTTACCGTAGGGGCTTGCAAAGCGAACACAGAGAGGAACGTGTTCGGTTCAATGAACAAGCCCTGTTCCACTACACTCGCTACCATGTGCTCCTCGGACAAAAAAACGACGAATTTCTTATTCATACGAGAGGCAGCGTGAATACTATGTGCACCAACGATGTTTCCAATGGCGGAAAGCACATCGTTAATTTCCACCTCGTTGGGAGGAACACAAACTAGCCCATGTTTACGAGTTAGCGATTCGTAAGTATCAATGCGGAAACGTTCGCCCGCCATTCTAACTCGACCAAAGACACGTTCGTAACCGAGAACCGAGAAAACCCAATGTTTGTCGAACACCAACAAACAGATCAGCTATAGCCTAAAGCCATTAAACACAGCCACAAAGTGAAGAAAAGACCTCCCCCCGGCGGCCATGCCAGACCGCCGGCTTAGGACCCTCTCAACACCGAACTGTGCGCTCTCACTCTCTCTCTCGAAAGACAAAGGTACAGAAAAGATGAAAACAAAACGCCAAAGCACACAGGATGGAAAAGGAGAGGGAGGGGTAGGGCAGGAGAGGAGAAAAACACACAAAGGACTCAGAACAACACAGAGCAGTTGCTCACAGCCGCCATGACGCCACACCCAAATCGCAACAGCCGGCAGGGGGCGACAGAGAGAGAGAGAGAGAGAAAGAGGGGGAGAGAGAGAGAGAGAGCGAGCGAGAGAGAATTTGAATTTGCAACACCATTTATTTCACAAAAACGCACCAGGTCAAGTCAAAATTTTACAGGAGAGAAAAAATAGAAAAAAAACAACACAGCTCTTAATGTTATTATTAAAAAGAAAAGTCCAAGTTCGATTCATTCACAACACATAAGGCTTCATTAATACACCATTTGCACTCAAAGAGTTTGACATTTTCATTCGCCACATAATAATCAAACTCTAACCTTATTCTTGCAGACACCAGCCCTTTAATCATAGGAACAACATCAAATCCATGCCCATTATCAATTTTAATTTTCCTCGATTTATATATTGAATATTTTACTATAGCAGCTAAGAAGTTTAGGAGAACACCAGAGTCCTTGCAGGAGGGTCTGAAAGGTACACCAAAAATAAAAGAATGTGAAGTAAAAGGAAAGGACAACTGATCAAAAAGGTGTGTGAGAATCGAGAAAAGAGGTATTAGTCTTTCACATTTCACATAGGCATGAAAGAGATCCTCCTTCTGTTCACAGAAGGGGCATGCTACTGGCACTGAGCTATCAAGGTGATGAACAAAGGTGTTCGTAGGGAAGCCCAATGTGCTAATCTCCACTGGATATCTGCTAGGAACCCGTAAATAGGTAGTTTGTACATATTAGACCACAGTGGCGTGGCAGGAGACCCTGGCCCTAACCTTTCTGACCACAAGGCCACTCGTGCCACTCCAGAGAAGGGTGATGCTTGGTTTTCTCAAAGGAGCTTGTGAATACCCGCCTTTGTTACCAAATGAAAATGAGATACAAGTTCACCATTCAACTGGAGAGCTGGGAGCACCTTAATTTCAGGGAAGGACAGCCGAAAATCCTTGACATTGTTTAAACCTTCCCAGCCAATATTTAACTCCTTAAACTTCCTCTTGACGATGCGTATAATTTGGCTGACAACACGCACAGATCTTAAACCAAGAATGGCCGCCACCCTACCAGCAGACATCCATTTTGTCCCAGATGTATCCCTCAGGTCACAAACTTTGGCAATTCCTCCTTGAGTAAATTTCCTAATCAAAGTCGGACTATGAGGAATGCATGGAAAAACCCCGTTATAGAAAATAGGCTCTTGGATAAACATCCGGCAATTATAAGCCTCAAGGCAACGATGAACCCCAAGACCTTTCCAAACTTTCAGCAAACTCTGATAAAAAATTGGGATTGAAACTAAGCTGACACGGTCAAGGTTCACCAGGAACAAGTGCCTATCATAACACAGGCCTCCCGCTTGTTGCAGCAAAAAAAACGCAAATGGGTGCCAGGGCAGCTCTTCAGCATACAACAGACGTTGCACAGACTGTAGGCGAAAAGCCATAAGCCGGGTCAACACATCCACAATTCCATGTCCACCCTCCTTCCGAGGATGGTACAGTATTTGCGGCCGAAGCCAGTGGTATCCATTCCAAAAGAAATTAACCAAGACCTGCTGGATGGCTGGCATCAACTCCTTGGGTGGCTGAAAGGCAATTAGTTTATGCCATAATCTTGCTGCTATCAAGTTATTTATAACAAGAGTGCGGCCTTTATAAGAAAGAGATCGCAGCAGTCCTTCCCATCGTTTCAACCGGTGTGTAATTTGTTCAATCATTCCTTCCCAGTTCTTCATTTCTACTTCCTGGTTGCCGAGATAGACACCAAGATATTTGACCCCATCTGTTTTCCACTCTAAATTATGTGGGAATGATGGTAGCAGTGTTAAAGAAAGGTTATCTGAACCGCACCATAAGGCTACACTCTTGCCCCAATTTACTTCAGCGGAAGAAGCCGCAGAGTAATCTTTGTAAGAGTAATCTTAAGGCAACGCTGCACTGCAGCAACACTACTTGGGCCTTTAATCAGAATGCATACATCATCAGCATAAGCTGTGACCACAAATCTTGAACCAAAAACGGCTCCCACATCCTGAGTTATTCGCTGCCTGATGGATGCTAAGAGTGGTTCAAGGGCAATTATATACAGAAGTCCAGAAAGGGGACAACCTTGACGGATACCCCGTCGGAAAGGAAAAGGGGGACATAAACTGTTGTTTACTTTCATCATGCAGAAGGTGTTCGTGTATAACAGCTTGACATAGGAAATGAAAGTTTCGCCAAAACCCATCCGCTCCAGAACAGAAAACAAATATGTGTGATCAACTCGATCAAAAGCCTTTGTTTGGTCAAGAAACAACAACCCAAAACTGGCACGCAAGTACTTATTACAAGAAATAATATCCCTTATCAAAAATATATTGTCATAAATTGACCTTCCTGGTACACAGTAGGTCTGGTCAGGGTGCACAATAGAGCTGATCACAGTTCCCAAACGGTTTGCTAAAACCTTCGACAAAATCTTGTAATCCGCGCACAGCAATGAGACAGGCCACCAGTTCTCGACTAGTTGAGTGTCCCCAGTCTTTGGCAACAGGCACATGACTGCTCTTCTGCAGGACAGGGGAAGCTCTCCAACATTAAGGCATTCATCAAATACCTCAAGCAAGTCAGGTCCCACAAGGTTCCAAAAAGTCTTACAGAACTCTCCAGGCAAACCATCAATCCCAGAGGCTTTACCATCCTTCAAGCTCCGCATAGCAGTTTCAAGTTCAGCAGCCGAAACTGACATGTTCAATGTGCGTTGCTGGTCCTCCTCAAGTCTTGGAAGCCCAGTAGTCAGCTCCTGCAAGGTCTCATTACTTATGCTCTGGGGTTTGTACAAGTTTGTATAAAAACCCTTCAAAACAGACTAATCTCCTGTTGGGAGGTCACTATTGACCCATTAGCAGCACGTAGCCCGTGAATCTGTTGTGATTTTTTGACAGAGTTCTCCAAACCAAACAAGGCCTTATTTGGCATATCCAACGTTAAATAACTCATTCTCATGCGTACCAGGGTGCCCATTGCTCGCTGCCGTACCAGTTCAGTCAAGATTGCCTTTTTAGTCCATAGCAGCCGGTCACCTGTAGTGTCTTTCCCAGCCGTATTAATGTTTTCCTCCAGGGCTGCAATTTCAGCCTTTAATGAATCAATCGAGAGATTTTGCAATTTAGTGGCATAAAGACTATATTGTTGACAGAACGATTTGACCTGACCCTTTGCGAGGTCCCACCACAGTCGAAGGTTAGCATGCTCAAATTTGGAGGACCGAATTCTTTCCCACACGGCTCGAAAAGCATCTTTGAATTTCATATCATTCAGCAGGTGGGTATTAAGTGACCAATACGCACTACCACCTGAGGCCAGAGGCAAATTAAAACCCATTGAAACCAGGTAATGGTCTGTGAAACCAGTTGGGAGTATCTGGGTTGTGGCCACCACATTTAGCATTGGCTTATTCACATAAAATCTGTCTAGCCTTGCCATTGATATCCTCCCATCATGGCATCTGCACCACGTATAGCACCGTGAAGTTGGATGTTGCAACCTCCAAACATCTTTCAGATGCTGATTTTTGATGATGTTCTCCAAAATCCTCGTAGAAGCGGATGGGGTTCATGACCGGTTCTGTCTACAGAAGGATTGATAGTGCAATTGAAATCACCAGCAATACAGATGAAAGCGGTTGTATCCAGTCCTTTTACAAAGTCATGCAGAGTGGAAAAGAACACTCTTCTTTCCATGGGCTCACTCGGTGCATATACATTCACAATGATGATCTTTTGTGTGTTGCAATATAATTCCACCGCTATCAGATGTCCCTTATAAAATTCCTTAAAGACAATCTTCGGAGCAGGGATTCTATCACTTAAGGCGATGGCAACACCAGCTTTGGGTGTGGTAAAACCACTCATCCACCACTGCCCTCGATAAAGTTTTCCCCATTCAGCAACCAGGGTGTTCGTAGCATGAGTCTCTTGTATCAGGATGATGTCGGCTTTCACCCTCTCCATCGCCTGAATTGTCTGATTTTTTCGTAAGGGGGTACAACCCCCATTGATATTCAGGGATGCGATACATATCTCTCGCATTGCCATTTACAAAGGTAACTCACCCTCCGCCTGCAATTCCTTATTCGCCTTTGTGACCGCTTTCCGAAGACGCTGAAATTGGGCCTCCGAGATTTCCATTGGGTCATTTCTTTGCAGGAGGGGTCTTGCAGCCCTGATGAAAGTTTTCACATCGGGAAAATGGTCTGTGATTACAACGTAGCGTTGCCTAAACGTCTCGTTTAGGAAACTGATGACGTTTTCCTTCGTTGCTTCCATCTGTTGTTCTTCCTGATCATTCACAGACATAAAGGCTTTGAGCTTCCTCATCCAGCTCCCTAACCACATCAACGTTGGAACTCCTTTGTTGTGTGTCAGGTGCTGGCACACCTTCTGTGTCATCAACACTGCAGTCTTCTTGTTGCATCACCAGGGGCACATCTGTGCCACCACTGCTGCCTATTATAGGTCTGCTTAGACCATCATCCTTGGTCGTTTCAACCGGATGTGAGCAACAACCGTTGTCACTCAGGACCTGGGACTGCTCGTTGTCACAAGGGACAATGGTCCCATCATCACAACCAATACTGGTGCTTTGATTTTCTTCAACAAGAGCAAGGGGTGAAGTCTTACTCTCCTCTGTTTCGTCACCACCCTGCCCAGCTTGCCGAGAATCATCAGGATAATCTGAGATACTGTTTGTTTGTACGAGTATCACTTTGCTACCTTTGTCTTCCACCTCGGCGCTCAAAAAGGTACGTTTTAAGTTCCTCTTAGCCTCGGTGCCTTTCATCAAAACCTCCTCATAAACCATATTATCTTGAGGTTGTAGCCTCTTGTCCACATCGACTGGGTGCTCCGCTGCTGCACTAACCTCAGCAACACCGCCACCACTTGCCACACCCTGGTCTTCTGGTGTGGATCTCTGTAACCCACCAGACTCATGAATGGGGGGCACTGCATCAGTCACAGGGGGGGCCGACCCAGCTGCTGTAGCGTACGTCTTCTTTGCGTCTGGACAATACTGCTTAGTGTGTCCATGTGCTCCACATCCATAGCAGATCAAGGTCTCGGTAGCCATGAAAATCCGATATTCATGTTCGCCGACTTTAAAGGTGTGGGAGGTGTTCAACTGTTTCGCTGCATATTTTAGTACAACAAAACAAAAACGTCTAAACGATTGTACGTGCTTCAACCTGCCGTTTCTCGTACGTAGAGGAACCCTAATGATTCGAGAGACGACAGTGCCAAACTCACCTAGCTTGTGCAGGATTTCCTCGTTACCTAGAAAAGGCGGAACATTGCTCAAAATGACTAACTGCCGGCGTGTCCATCGACGACACAAGAACAAACAGATCGTTTCCCAAGGTCAAACCATTCTGCACAACAATATCGGCCAGACTCACTTGCGAAACAAAAACCACAATTTTGTGATTCATACGAGACGCGGCACGAATGTTACTCACGTCGATCAAATCCCCAATCGCGAGCAAAATGTCATCCATTTCAACTCCCTCCGGCGGGACAAGGCACAGCCCGTGCTTACGTGATAAACCCTCAACGGTAACACGATCGGCAGACCTTTGGCTACTCCTATTAGCCATATCGTCAAAGGAGAAACGAAGTGAAAGCAAATAGATTTGTATAATCCTAAAGAAAAAGAAAAAAAGGAATAGAAAAAAGTGTATTAAATAAATAATAACAAAAGCACGGTTTAAACCACGTTAAGCACGGTTTAAACCACGTTAAGCACGGTTTAAACCACGTTAAGAAAAAACGTGGTTTCAACAAACCCTCACCGTGCTGGCTCTCCCTCTCTCTGTCTCGAAAAGAGGGGAAAAGAGGGGCAGGTGGTAACGAAGCAGGAAGGGAGGAAAGGTCAACAGACACGACAAAAGTACAAATGGGGGGGAAAAAACAAAGGAAAAGGGAAAGGTAAAAAGGGGGGTGGGGAGAGGACGAAACCAACACGAGCCAGGAGCTACAACACACGAACACGAGCACACGCCATCTTGCCACGTCCAACAACAACACGGCCAGCAGGGGGCAAGAGAGAGAGCGAGAGCCTGAGAGAGCGAGAGCCTGAGAGAGCGAGAAAGCGAGAGAGAGAGAGAGAGCGAGCGGAGAGAGAAGAGAAGAGAAGGACAGGGACAGAGACAGGGTTAGGGACAGACAGAGACAGACAGAGAGAGAACCTGGGTAGTCCATGATAAAAACAAAAAATAGCCCCTTGGGGGACTGTTGATTATTTCCGCACAGTTTCTGAGAAGATCTTTAAATGAATGACCTGAATTTGAGGCAAAACCCCCCTTTTCAGCCTCTTACAGGGGGCAAATCCAGTTGGGGAGCACAACACCATGAGACCTTTCTGTTCTGATGCGTCTTACCAAATTTGGTCCATATCGGTCATGTGGTTTGTGAGAAAAATATGTTTCAGTGAATATGAGCGATCTGGGGAGGAGGCACGTGGCCCCCTTTCCGGGGGAGACACGACCATGAGGAGCACAACTTAAGGTGAGGGCATGGTCCCGATGCCTCGTGGTGAGTTTGGTCTGGACCTGTCTGGCAGTTTCTGAGAAGAAGATTTTTGAATGAAATACCAATATTTGTGGCATCCCCTCTTTCACCTCCTTTATAGGGGGCACATATGAATGGGGAGAACAACCCCATGAGGCCTTGTTGTCCTGATGCATCATACAAAATTTGATCCATATTGGTCGGCTAGTTTGTTCGGAGAAGATGTTTTAATCAAATGTTAATGGCCGTACGGACGGACAGACACTGAGACCCCCTACGAGGTTATTTCAGGGAAATAAACTTAAAATTGTTCAACCGAGAGTGTCGCAACACACCTTGACAAAAAGTCTCCAATCATTTCTGTTGAGAGCTTTCTGAATCTCATGAGAAGTTTGTTGTAAAACTCCGCCACGCATGGACTGGACGTTTCTGCTCGAAAGGAAACAAAGCAAGCTTTTTTTTTTGAGTAACTTTGAAAAGATAAACTTTTGACAACCCAAACAAACTTTATTGTAAATGTGGGGAAATCCTGTTGGGTCAATTCACCGACGAAGAAATCAGTTCAGGCTGTGCGAGTTTTAAAGCGTTTTAAAGATTCACCAAAGACCCAGGACAGGATGCAATATGATCTCAGCTTTTATTCAAGCTCATCTGTCTCTCTTGCTCAAGACATAACCGCAGATATAATGATGCAAGACTGAGCAAATCGTGATTTCGTAAAACAAGCTTCAATGTACAAATCTCTCTACTCATGATGCGCAGTGAGTTTTGTACACGAAAGGAATGACGGGTCCCTCCTCTTTTACCATCCTGAGCAGCCCATTGCAAGGTGACCAATATGCCACAGGCACACCTAGCATGGTGTCACGTGCGGAGCAATTTGCTTACAGTTTAGACATTCATCTTCTTGTGGTCTAACTTCCAATTTATTTTTACCGAACATGCATCACGTTGCAAATCATTGTAGCCCAGCGTTTGGCGCCGGACTCATGTTAGAGCTGTGATGTATGGATGTTGTTGCCTATGGGAAAAGTGGGGGTGAGGGGGGAGTGTCGTTTTCGTGTGTTTTGTTGTTGTTGGCTGCTATCTCCACACGTGGGTGGGTTTCAGGAGATGGAATGGATGCCTACCAGGTCATAAAGTGGATCCACCTCTGTTCGTTTGTGTGTGTTTGTCTGTATGTGTCTGTCTGTCTGTCTGTCTGTGTGTGTGTGTGTGTCGTCACATATCAAATATGTGTGTATGTAATATGTATAATCTGTCACTTATAATATGTGTATTAATCGTTGCGCGTATATACGAGTGCATATGAAAAAAGACTTGGCATTTAATATGGAATATATATTTTTTTCTTGACTTGGGTTTACTTTCTGAACTCAGTATATCAATCTGGTGAGTTTTTTTTTACCCTTCGGTGATGTCTTTGTTGAAAGAACCATGTCACTGAATGTCTTTTGCAGCAAGAAGTCAATAACAGGATTATATCACAGGTGGCGTGACAAAATGTAAGGACAGGTACATTTGACGATTGGCTTCACAATCGGGTATACAAGGGTTGTTGCGTTCTGTATTAGTGGAAAACAACTGCTGCAGGTCTACAAAAGTTATTGCCGCTTCCTCTGGAGATGGTCCGTCAACTTGACAATGCTGTTTGTCATGGAGTGGTGGCTTTACGAAATTCTGGCATGAAACAGCGTGCTATTGCTCGGCAGTATGGCATCATTCAAGGTCAGGTGTCAAAGATCCTGAAACGAAATGCTCAGAGGGGTGTCCCTACTCCAATACCGAGGCCAGGACGTCCACGCCGAACCACAAGGAGAGATGATCGCCAGCTGCACCGGTTACTCTGCAATGGCCGTACCAAGTCAGCTAATCGGCTTCGGGCTGAGTGGCATCAACTGACAAATGTGCCTGTATCCAGAAGGCTAGTCAACCAACGACTGGTTCAAGCAGGCTATCGTGCCAGGCGTCCCCTGAGAAAGCCACGCCTGACCAGACAACACAGCCAGCGCCGATTGCAGTGGGCCAGAGAGCACCGTCAATGGCAGCCAGGACACTGGAATCATGTGACCTTCAGTGACGAGTCTAGATTTCTGGTCTATCGTCAAGATGGCCGCGTCCGAGTGCGCAGACAAGTGCATGAAGCCCACAACGAAGATTGTATAGTGCCAAGAGTCCAAGCTGGAGGTGGTGGGGTGACCGTTTGGGCTGCTTTTCATGCAGGGGGCAAAACTGACCTGGTTGTTCTGATTGGAAACCTGAACCAGTTCAAGTACAGGGTCATTCTGGAAGAAACATTGCTTCCATTTGCTCGTGCAGCCTTTCGAGGAAACTTTGTCTTCCAAGATGACAATGCACGGCCTCATCGTGCTCGCATGATCCAACACTTTCTTGCTGAACGTGGTGTAGAGCATATGGAGTGGCCTGCCATGTCCCCGGATATGAATCCGATCGAGAACTTCTGGGCAGAATTCACGCATCAAATCGACAACTTGGACCAGCAGCCGACCTCTGTGCGTGAATTGCAGCAGACTATTGTCACTGCATGGCAAGCGATTCCTGTCCAAACCTTGGCAAATCTCGTGAACAGCATGCCTCAACGTGTACGTGCTCTCCTGAATGCTCGTGGGGGTTACACGAAGTACTGAACTGTAATTTTACTGTCCGTCATCCCAGTCATAATTTAGCTTTTGTTTTTGTTGAAATTTTTTTTGGCTAATGTGCAAAATAAAGAGATACTTCTGGAAAACGTACAGAAGTTTAACACAGTACTGTCCGTGAATTGAGTTCGATATCAGATACATCACTTTCGAGGATCAATTTATTTGCTTCGAAATGTCAAATGTGGTTTTTGTTTCTTTTAAACGTCACATTAACAAAATCTGGAATAATTTCAACATAATTCCAATGAACTTTTGGTTCTAAGTCATCTTGAAAAGCCAGTTCACCCCCACAAAAAAAAAATTCCATATTAAATGCCAAGTCTGTGTATATAATGTGTTGAATATATACAGTGCATTCAGAAAATATTGACACCCCTTGACTTTTTCACATTTTGTTGTGTTACAGCCTGAATTTAACATGGATTAAATAGAGATTTTTTTTGTCTGTGATCTACAGGTAATACTTCCATAATGTCAAAGTGGATTTTTTTTTTTTTTTTTTTTTTTTTTTTTTTACAAAATAATTAGAAATGCAATACAGAAATATCTAATGTTTCTGAAAGTTTCCATCCCCCTGAATCAATACTTCGTAGAAGCGCATTGGCAGCGATCAAAGCTTTGAATCTTCTTGGGTATGTCTGTACCAGCTTTGCACATCTGGATTCGGGGAGTTTCTCTCATTCTTCCTTGCAAATTTGTTCAAGCTCTGTCAAGTTGAATTGATAGCGTCGGTGCACAGCAATCTTCAAATCTTTCCACAGATTCTCAATGGGATTCAGGTCTGGGCTTTGGCAAGGCCACTCGAGGACTTTCACATTCTTGTTCTGAAGCCATTCCAGTGTTGCTTGGGGTCATTGCCCTGTTGGAACATAAATCTTCACCCCAGTCTAAGGTCTTTTGCACTCAAGCAGGTTCTCCTTAAGGATTTGCTTGTATTTGGCTCCATTCATTGTTCCCTCTATCCTTACTAGTTTCCCAACCCCTGCCACTGAAAAGCATCTCCGTAGCATGATGCTGCTGCTTCACCATAGTGACGGCGTTAGATGGGTGATGAGCTGTGCTGCATTTCTGCCAGACGTAACGTTTTACATTTAGGCCACATTTAGGTCTCATCTGACCACAGAATATTTTACCTCCCGCTCTCAGAGTCTTTCACGTGCCTTTTTGCAAACCCCAGGCATGCTGTCATGTGCCTTTTTCTCAAAAGTGGCTTCCGTCTGGCCACTCTCCCATAAAGCCTAGATTTGTGAAGTGCTTCAGATACTGTTGGCCTTCCGGCAGGTTCTCCCATCTCGGCCAAGGAACTCGATCGTTCTGTAAGAGTGGTCATTGGGTCCTTGTCACCTTCCTGACAAAGGTCCTTCTTGCCCGGTTGCTCGGTTTTGTCAGACGGCCAGCTCTAGGAAGAGCTCACTGTGCTCTTGGGAACTTTTAACACTCTAGAAATTGTTTTATACCCTTCCCCAGTCTGTGCCTCCTCACAATTCTATCTCAGAGTTCTATGAACAGTTCCTTGGACTTCATGGTCGAGTTTCTGCTCTGACATGCACTGTCAACTATATAGTGCATGTCCTCATGTAATCCTTCTGAAATTTTTGCGACATTTTTTTCGACTTGTGTTTATTATCCACATTGTATCCGAAGCTATCACACTGGGGTTGGCGCCATTTTTATGCCTCTGTCGACGAAGTCGCCGGAGGCATTATGTTTTCAGGTTGTCTGTCGGGCTGTCCGTCCGTCCGTGACAGGTTTTCGTTACCGCGCTAACTTGAGAACGGCTAAAGGGATCTTAGTCAAACTTGGCACAGGTATGTACAATGAGGTAAAGATGAACTGATTAGATTTGGGGTCACGAGGGCAAAGGTCAGATGTCATGTTAGGTAAAAATACTGTTACCGTGACAAATTGTGAACCAGTGATGAAATTCTGAACAAATATAGTACATTTATGTCGAATGATGTGATTAAGATTAAGTGATTAGATTTTGGGGTCAAAGGTCCAAGGTCAAAGGTAAAATCTGTATTAGGTCTATAACTTGAGAACGGCTGAAGTGATCTCATTCAAAATTGGTACAGGTATGTATAATGTTGTAAAGATTAGGTTATTCGATTTTGGGATCAAAGGTCAAATCTGTAATAGGTCTAAAACTTCAGAACGGCTGAAGTGATCTCATTCAAAATTGGTACAGGTATGTATAATATTGTAAAGATTAAGTGATTCGATTTTTGGGTCAAAGGTCAAAGTCTGTAATAGGTCTATAACTCGAGAATGGCTGATGTGATCGAATTCAAAGTTGGTACAGGTATGTATAATATTGTAAAGATTAACTGATTCGATTTTGGTTTCAAGAGGTCAAAGGTTAAAGGTCAAAGTCTGTAATGGGTCTATACCTCGAGAATGGCTGATGTGATCTAATTCAAAGTTGGTACAAGTATGTATAATGATGTAAAGATTAACTGATTAGTTTTTGGTTTCAGGAGGTCAAAGGTTAAAGGTCAAAGTCTGTAATGGGTCTATAACTTGAGAATGGCTAAAGGGATCAAATTCAAACTTGGTACAGATATGTATAATGATGTAAAGATTAACTGATTAAGATTTTGGGGATCCCGAAGGCAAAGGTCAAAGGTCATGTTAGGTAAAATTGTGAGAACTTGTGAACAGCTGAAGGGATTTAAATTAAAACCTGGTACAGGTATGTATAATGATGTAAACAAACTGATTCAATTTTGGGGTCAATAGGTCAAAGGTCAGATGTCATGTCAGGTATATATGTGCTAACTTAGGCACAGCTGAATGGATTTAAATCAGACTTGATACAAGTATTATAATGATGTAATAATGTGGGTGGAGGCATATCAGTCGATGTCATGACTGCCATTATAGTTTTCTATTACTTCATGGTAGAGTTTCTGCTCTGACGTACACTGTCAACTGTGGGACCCTATATAGAAATGTGGGACCCTACATAGCAAAGCGCACTGCTAACCCCTTGCTACCATCTTTTGTGTGTGTGTGTGTGTGTGTGTGTGTGTGTGTGTGTGTATTTGTGTCTGTGTGTGCCTGTGTGTGTCTGTCTGTGTGGGTGTGTGTGTGTGTGTGTGTGTGTGTGTTGTGAATATAGTTTTTTGTTTTGAGGAGCAAAAGATCGTCAAGTTTGGCACCAATGGGCAGAGAAATCCGATTTTGTTAGTGACGTGAGCATTCATTGGCACTTGCACCTCAACCCCGTATCTATCTTGGACACTCCAACCAATATCATGGACCTTCCATCCTGTACCAACCAAGGACCTCCACATTGTATCCTCGACCTCCACCCTGTATCCTGAACCTCCACACTGCATATTGGACCTCCATCCTGTATCCTGAACCTCCACACTGCATATTTGACCTCCATCCTATATCCTGAACCTCCACACTGCATAGTGCATATTGAACCTCCATCCTGTATCCTGAACCTCCACACTGCATATTTGACCTCCATCGTGTATCCTCAACCTCTACACTGCATATTTGACCTCCATCGTGTATCCTGAACCTCTACACTGTATATTGGACCTCCACTCTGTATCCTGAACCTCCACACTCTATATTGGACCTCCATCCTGCATCCTAAACCTATACACTGCATATTGAACCTCCATCCTGTATCCTGAACCTCCGCACTGCATATTTGACCTCCATCGTGTATCCTGAACCTCTACACTATATCGGACCTCCACCCTGAATCCTGAACCTCTAAACTGTATATTGAACCTCCATCCTATATCCTGAACCTCCACACTGCATAGTGCATATTGAACCTCCATCCTGTATCCTGAACCTCCACACTGCATATTTGACCTCCATCGTGTATCCTCAACCTCTAAACTGTATATTGAACCTCCATCCTATATCCTGAACCTCCACACTGCATATTTGACCTCCATCCTGTATCCTGAACCTCTACACTGTATATTGAACCTCCATCCTATATCGTGAACCTCCACACTGCATATTTGACCTCCATCCTATATCCTGAACCTCTACACTGCATATTTGACCTCCATCGTGTATCCTGAACCTCCACACTGCATATTTGACCTCCATCCTATATCCTGAACCTCCACACTGCATATTTGACCTCCATCCTGTATCCTGAACCTCTACACTGTATATTGAACCTCCATCCTATATCGTGAACCTCCACACTGCATATTTGACCTCCATCCTATATCCTGAACCTCTACACTGCATATTTGACCTCCATCGTGTATCCTGAACCTCCACACTGTATATCGGACCTCCACCCTGAATCCTGAACCTCCACACTGCATATTTGACCTCCACCCTATATCCTGAACCTCCACACTGCATATTTGACCTCCATCCTGTATCCTGAACCTCTACACTGTATATCGGACCTCCACCCTGAATCCTGAACCTTTAAACTGTATATTGAACCTCCATCCTATATGTTGAACCTCCACACTGCATATTTGACCTCCATCCTATATCCTGAACCTCTACACTGCATATTTGACCTCCATCCTATATCCTGAACCTCTACACTGCATATTTGACCTCCACCCAGAATCCTGAAACTCCAAACTGTACATTGGACCTCCACCCTGTATCCTAGACTCTCCACTTTGTATCATGCACACCACCTTGTATAATGCATCTCAACCTTGTGTCATCGACATCTACACTGTGTTATGGACCATATACCCTGTATCATTCAGTTCACAAACCCAGTAAAGGCAAACAAGTCAATTTGCTTATGACTTGAACGTCCTTTGACACAAGAGTTGTGTAAGACTGGTAATTTTCACTTGAGTCGCAAGGAGTGAAAGTCCTGACTTGGAACTTAAAGCGTCACATTCCAGTATTGTAATAAACTACAACTTGAGTTCATCATTTTGAGTAATTAATTATATTGAATTGCTCATTAACAATAACTCGAGTGAGACTGAAGATAAAGAGAAGAGCATTCATGCGATTTTTTTTACATCACTGTATTTTTACATGAAATACAATGACACAGGAGACAATGGACAAACCAACATTGGATTTGAACCCATGATCATCTCCGAGAACAACGGAATGCTGCACAGGCAATCCAATCGATGGAAAATAATAGCTCGTTACGAAAGCACATTTAAACCAAGAATCGATGCGAAATCAATTTGTTTTACTGGACCAGAGTAATATAAAATATAAAAAAAGCATTTTATGCAGTTCAAGGCAAGCATCGTAACATGTTATTGAATCCTTATATATTGCATTCACTTTCTCCAGCAAATGCGCAAAAGGCTTTTTAGATGATTTCTTCTTTTAATTCCCCTTGGCTCGTGGTGCAGGGTGTGGTGATGCAGTCACATCCTTATCTGAGCTGCATACGGCCATGCATGGCACATTATCACTCGCAACCTCTTAGTTGGGAAGGAACATGGAGAAGCTACACGCATACAAAGCTGAGCATGCAGCCAGAAGATATATAATGATAGAGATCTGTATGTAGGCCGGTGTGAAGGACCTCCACCCTGAAGAAAATGTGGAATAGTCATTTGGGATTACAAGTGTTTTCACTAAGAACCAGACATAGCTGTTTAAACTTTCCAAGCTTACCTTTGATAAAATTTTAAATAGAAACTATAGCTCAATCATTTCAGTAAAAAAAGGTGTGTGGACATATGCGAGACTTTTAGCTCAGCCTGTAGGGAATAGGTAGGACAAAATACTCCTGGTAGGAAAGGTCGAGCGAGATCCTTCCCATCACCTCCCCCCCCCCCCCCCCGCCCATATATGTATAGCCGACAAGGTATATGTATATATGTATATACTGTAAATACAGTGCATTCAGAAAGTATTCAGACCCCTTCACTTTTTTCACATTTTGTTATGTTGCAGCCTTATGCTGAAATCGTTTAAATTCATTTTTTCCCTCATCAATCTACACTTAATACCCCATAATGACAAAGAGAAAACAGGATTTTAGAAAGTTTTGCAAATTTATTAAAAAGAAAAAACTGAAATATCACATTGACATAAGTATTCATACCCTTTGCTATGACACTTGAAATTTAGCTCAGGTGCCTCCCATTTCTATTGATCATCTTTGAGATGTTTCTACACCTTGATTGGAGTCCACCTGCGGTAAATTCAATTGATTGGACATGATTTGGAAAGGCACACACCTGTCTATATAAGGTCTCACAGCTGACAATGCATATCAGAGCAAAAACCAAGCCACGAGGTCGAAGGAACTGCCTGCAGAGCTCAGAGACAGGATTGTGTCGAGGCAGATCTGGGGAAGCCAACAAAAAAATTTCTGCTCCATTGAAGGTTCCCAAGAGCACAGTGGCCTCCATCTATCTATAATTCCAGTAATCTCTGTGTGTGTGTATGTATGTATGTATGTATGTATGTATGTATGTATGTATGTATGTATGTCTGTGACCGCTGTTTCTCGACAACCACGGGTCCGATATACTTTAAACTTGCCAGGTATATTGCTGGGGACCCGAGGATGTGCCTTTTCAAGGTTTCATATTAATCGGACAAGTAGTTACCGAGCTATGTCCAAAAAACGATTCAACCAATCAGAGAGCAGCGAGCTATCACGTGTGCCGAACGTGGCGAACAGACTCTGCCTCGGACGGCACATTTGAGAGCGTATTCATTTATTTCACGTTGGCAAACTATGTTGGCGTTAAACTATGTTTGAAAACTAATTAAAACTACTTTGCGATTCATTCGCTTTCCTGCGCGTTTGTGCACGCTATGGCGATTTCTTTACCAAACTCCGCAAGCCGTTCGCTTTGGACCAAACCATTTCATGTAAATAGAGGGGGGGGATTGTCACCGTACTCGCAAGCCGTTCGCTTTGGACCAAACCATTTCATGTAAATAGAGGGGGGGGGGGGGGATTGTCACCGTACTCGCAAGCCGTTCGCATTGGACCAAACCATTTCATGTAAATAGAGGGGGGGGGATATAATTTTAGATATATATATAGTACGGGCATGCCCTAGTATCTATCTATAATTCCAGTAATCTCTGTGTGTATGTTTGTATGTTTGTATGTCTGTGACCGCTGTTTCTCGACAACCACGGGTCCGATATACTTTAAACTTGCCAGGTATATTGCTGGGGACCCGAGGATGTGCCTTTTCAAGGTTTCATATTAATCGGACAAGTAGTTACCGAGCTATGTCCAAAAAACGATTCAACCAATCAGAGAGCAGCGAGCTATCACGTGTGCCGAACGTGCCGAACAGACTCTGCCTCGGACGGCACATTTGAGAGCGTATTCATTTATTTCACGTTGGCAAACTATGTTGGCGTTAAACTATGTTTTAAAACTAATTTAAACTAATTTGCGATTCTTTCGCTTTCCTGCGCGTTTGTGCACGCTATGGCGATTTCTTTACCAA
>NC_136265.1:145218174-145243174 GCF_964187855.1 Myxine glutinosa
GCGTTTTGGGCCCGCTCGAAGGCCTGCCTTTTTTACAATGAAAAAAGGTAAAAAGTCAAACATTTGAACAGCCTCGGACATGCACCTTGACCCCATGGCCAAGGCACAACGTCTATCAAGGCTGTCCCAATAACAATACACATGCACCTCAACCCCAAGGCTGAAGCACATGGTCATTCAAACGCATGCATCATGCCCCCAAAGGGCCACAATGCATGGTCATACAATTGGGACCACTCCTCTTAATAGGAGTAAGACCCCTTAATCCACCAGCAGGGCATTACTCCTGCCGGGTACAATTTTGCAGGCTTGTTCGGCGTGCTTATGAGGCCAGCACTAAGGCCTGCCTTTTTTACATGAAAAAAGGTAAAAAGTCAAACATTTGAACAGCCTCGGACGTTTTTTTGAACAGCCTTTGAACAGCTGTTCATGGAATTTGTTTTGTTCAACAATTTGTTCAACAATTTGTTCATGGAATTTGTTCATGAAATTCAACAGAATTTGAACGGCCAAGGCACAACGTCAACAAGGCTCTCCCAATAACAATACACATGCGCCTCAACCCCAAGGGGGAAGCACATGGTCATTCAAACGCATGCATCATGCCCCCGAGGGGCCACAATGCATGGTCATACAATTGGGACCACTCCTCTCAATAGGAGTAAGACCCCTTAATCCACCGACAGGGCATTACTCCTGCCAGGTACAATTTTGCAGGCTTGTTCGGCGTTTAGGGCCCGCACGAGAAGGCCTGCCTTTTTTGCACTGAAAAAAGGTAAAAAGTCAAACATTTGAACAGCCTTGGACGTGCACCTTGACCCCATGGTCAAGGCACATCGTCAACAAGGCTGTCCCCATAACAATACACATGCGCCTCAACCCCGAGGGGGAAGCGCATGGTCATTCAAACGCATGCATCATGCCCCCGAAGGGCCACAATGCATGGTCATACAGGTGGGACCACTCCTCTTAATAGGAGTGAGACCCCTTAATCCACCGGCAGGGAATTACTCCTGCCAGGTCCGATTTGCATGCAGTACTTGTGCACATTTAGGGCCCGCGCGAAGGCCTGCCTTTTTTGCAGTGAAAAAAGGTAAAAACTCAAACATTTGAACAGCCTTGGACGTGCACCTTGACCCCATGGTCAAGGCACATCGTCAACAAGGCTGTCCCCAAAACAATACACATGCGCCTCAACCCCGAGGGGGAAGCACATGGTCATTCAAACGCATGCATCATGCCCCCGAAGGGCCACAATGCATGGTCATACAGGTGGGACCACTCCTCTTAATAGGAGTGAGACCCCTTAATCCACCGGCAGGGCATTACTCCTGCCAGGTCCGATTTGCATGCAGTTTTTGCCAATGCCACAGGGCGGCACACTGCGAAAAATCTAACCAATGAGGACCAAACTCGTCTATTAAGTGAATGAAGGCACCTCCTAGCTTTAATGGTGAGCACCAGCCACGGATTATGTCTCACACGGTAAAAACCGCATAACCCGCAAGAAACCAACAGCCTGTCTGCCACCCAGACCATCGTTCCCACCAGTGCAAACCAAAACCAGGGGGTGCGGTGCGATCGTCGGAGATAATAATCAACAACATAACAGCATGACGAGTGCTGTCCCGATCTCCTGTGGACCGAAGTCCGGCACCAAAGCGTCACCTCCGTCCCGGAGGCCTCAGCTCGGTCACTCTATCGACAGACAGAGATTTCATTATTTGGTCCCCATTGGCTAAACATCAAGCAGAGCCGACAATCCAGATTTCGGGCTTAATTTGCCCTCATCAAGATGGCATACTGCAAAAAAAAAAAAAAAAATATCTAACCAATGAGGACCAAACTCGTCTATTAAGATATATACACATATTTGTTTATTAGTATGCTGTTCAGTATGCTGAACTTTCAGTATAGTCCTTTATTCAGTATGCTGAACGTTTTAGCATTGTAATTGCCTGCTGTAACCTCAGCTAGACATTCAGGCTACTGAACGTGTAACCAGGACCGAGAGGTATATAGGAGAGAGTACCGAGAGGTATATAGGAGAGAGTACCGAGAGGTATATAGGAGAGAGTACCGAGAGGTATATAGGAGAGAGTGGGGGGACATATTGCCCCACGTTTCTCTACAGATATCACTGTATGTAGTTTATAAACAAGAGCAATCTTTGTACTCTGTTGGAAGCTGCAAGAGGTTTGGTTGCTCGCTGCAGTCGCTCAACCCAAACAGAATAATCTGTTAGAAGAAGACAGGAAGATAGATAGAGAGAGAGAGAGAGAGAGAGAGAGAGAGAGAGAGAGAGAGAGAGAGAGAGAGAGAGAGAGAGAGATAGAGATAGAGATAGAGATAGAGATATAGAGAGATAGAGAGAAAGAGAGAGAGAGAGAGAGAGAGAGAGAGAGAGAGAGAGAGAGAGAGATAGAGAGATAGAGATAGAGAGAGAGAGAGAGAGAGAGAGATAGAGATAGAGAGAGACAGGAGAAAGTAATAATGTGAAATTAGGACCAGAACTTGAGCGTAATTTGACTGTTAAAAACAAACAAACAGCTTGCTTCACCCGAGTGCTCTCTTGCAATTGCAATAACAAATGATCTTGTTACATTTGTTGCTACCGTGCTGTTATTTTGCATGGAATCAGTAAAGTAAGTGCCCAATTCACTCCTGTCGAGCAATTGCTGTGTTGTCCTTGGCTAACATTCCTGCTCCAAAAATCTGTTCAACTACAGACTCTTTAGGAACTATCAAATGCCGCAGTTCTGCTAGCTTGGGTTTCCACCATCTTGAATTGCAAGACTGGCAGAAAATGAACTCTCTGCATATATCGCCGGCATTACCTTCATGGATGAAGGAAATTTAACATCGCAGAGGCATCAACACTTGTTTCGATGTGGTGTGGGTATGCCCGTTAGTAACGGGACGTTAAATTGCTGTCTCCATCCATCTGTTCAGTAGCACGTGCACCCCATTTTTCTTTCCTTGCTCGTGATACATCTCATACTCCATAATTTAGCATCGATACATTATGGGTGAGGGGAAGAGGACTCGGGGAGGGTAATGGGGAAAGGAGAAAAGGGGAGGGTGCATGGTGATAGTGCTGGTTTCAAAGTCAAATTCCCAGGCTAATTAAATGGACAATGTGGAGAGATATTTGAGCAGACAGGGTCATTTCGAAAAGCTTTGCCATTAGACTATCCAATTACTCAAGGAATATTCTCAGATTTGTAGTAAAATAAAACCATTGCTGCATTTTATGCCAGGACGGATGCTTTCATGTTTTAATACCCGATCGCTCCGATGCCTTTTTGTACTTGCAGCCAAACTGCCAGTTTCTATCCACGGCAATTCATCTTTTATCCCGTGAAATCTCTTCTGAGGGCAACAAGGCTGTGTATAAGAGGAAACATCAACTCATTTCATGCAATTGGAGAGATGCACCGCATGTGAAGTTTATTTTGAGAGAAAAAAAGGTATATGTCAACTAAGCTTTTCCATTTTGACCTGGGATTACCTTAAAGAGAGTATTGCCAACCATGTTACATATATATATGTATATATATATATATATATATATATATATATATATATATATATATATATATATATATATATACATATATATATATATATACATATATATATATATGTATATATACACATATATATGTCATGTTGAGTCTCCTCGGGCCATCATGGCATGGCAGACTCCACGATCCTCCATGTATATATATATATATATATATATATATATATATATATATATATATATATATATATATATATATATATATATATATATAAATAAATATATACACAGACTTGGCATTTAATATGGAATATTTTTTTTCTTGACTTGGGTTTACTTTCTGAACTCAGTATATCAATCTGGTGAGTTTCTTTTACGCATCGGTGATTTCTTTGTTAAAAGAACCATGTCACTGATTGTCTTTCGCAGCAAGAAGTCAATAACAGGATAATATCACAGGTGGCGTGACAAAATGTAAGGACAGGTACATTTGACGATTGGCTTCACAATCGTGTATATAAGGGTTCTTGCATTATGTATTAGTGGAAAACAACTGCTGCACGTCTACAAAAGTTATTGCCGCTTCCTCTGGAGATGGTCCGTCAACTGGACAATGCTGTATGTCATGGAGTGGTGGCTTTACGAAATTCTGGCATGAAACAGCGTGCTTTTGCTCGGCAGTATGGCATCACTCAAGGTCAGGTGTCAAAGATCCTGAAACGAAATGCTCAGAGGGGTGTCCCTACTCCAATACCGAGGCCAGGACGTCCCGCAGAACCACAAGGAGAGATGATCGCCAGCTGCACCGGTTAGTCTGCAATGGCCGTACCAAGTCAGCTAATCGGCTTCGGGCTGAGTGGCAGCAACTGACAGATGTGCCTGTATCCAGAAGGCTAGTCAATCAACGACTGGTTCAAGCAGGCTATCGTGCCAGGCTTCCCCTGAGAAAGCCACGCCTGACCAGACAACACCGACAGCGTCGATTGCAGTGGGCCAGAGAGCACCGTCAATGGCAGCCAGGACACTGGAATCACGTGACCTTCAGTGACGAGTCTAGATTTCTGGTCTATCGTCAAGATGGCCGCAACCGAGTGCGCAGACAAGTGCATGAAGCCGACAACGAAGATTGTATTGTGCCAAGAGTCCAAGCTGGAGGTGGTGGGGTGACCGTTTGGGCTGCTTTTCATGCATGGGGCAAAACTGACCTGGTTGTTCTGAATGGAAACCTGAACCAGTTCAAGTACAGGGCCATTCTGGAAGAAACATTGCTTCCATTTGCTCGTGCAGCCTTTCGAGGAAACTTTGTCTTCCAAGATGACAATGCACGGCCTCATCGTGCTCGCATAATCCAACGCTTTCTTGTTGACCGTGGTGTAGAGCATATGGAGTGGCCTGCCATGTCCCCGGATATGAATCTGAAAGAGAACTTGTGGGCAGAATTAACGCGTCAAATCGACAACTTGGCCCAGCAGCCGACATCTGTGCGTGAATTGCAGCAGGCTATTTTCACTGCATGGCAAGCGATTCCTGTCCAAACCTTGGCAAATCTCGTGAACAGCATGCCTCGGCGTGTACGTGCTCTCCTGAATGCTCGTGGGGGTTACACGAAGTACTGAACTGTAATTTTACTGTTCGTAATCCCAGTCATAATTTAACTTTTGTTTTTGTTGAAATTTTTTTTGGCTAATGTGCAAAATAAAGAGATACTTCTGGAAAACGTACAGAAGTTTAACACAGTACTGTCCGTTAATTGAGTTCGATATCAGTTTACATCACTTTCAAGGATCAATTTATTTACTTCAAAATGTCAAATGTGGTTTTTGTTTCTTTTAAAGGTCACATTAACAAAATCTAGAATAATTTCAACATAATTCTAATGAACTTTCGGTTCTAAGTCATCTTGAAAAGTAAGTTCACCCCCACAAAAAAAATATTCCATATTAAATGCCAAGTCTGTATATAAATGTAATTTCTAAATATACAATATTGTTGCGGATCTCAACGTCAGCCTTTCCCCTTACCAAGGGGGGATTATTTCCCTTGTCTTTTTGCTAGCCGACACGATCCGGGGCTATGATGTTCCTTCCGGTCAGCGTTGGGTATGGTCATAGGCCGAATTCCTAATACCTAATTACCAACGCCTCCCAGGAAGCAAGGAAATAACCCCGCCCGAATCACAGTTGTAGTGGAAACGCCGAGCGATAGCGAGCCGTGATCCGAGCTGTTAACAGGAACTAAACCCGATCTGAGCGGTTCCGAATCGTGCCATGCTTACCCAATGGCGGAAAGGACTGATACGGTTGAATTAGGAAGAAACAAGGAATAACAATTGGTTTATTACAATTTGTACAGGAAGGAGAAGAAGAACACACAGTGAAGCTTATACAGTCTTAACTTATCCCAGGACACGGGCCCGTTTCACTCTAAGACACACTCACACAGGGATGTAGATGGTCGGGTTGGTGGTCCAGGGATGATGGCGTCCAGGCAGCTCACTCCGGTCCTCGACTCGTACCGTGAAGGAGATGGTCAGGGCAGCAGAAGCACCCCGCGGGTCGTTTACGCAGAGCGGACAATTACAGGGCGAAAGGCAAGGTTGGCTGGTGGTTACTTCGCGGCTCAGCCGCGTACGCAATAAATGCACTGGCGCTATACGCGCTCCCAATACCGCTCAATAGGCGCTCCCCAATGCAAGTTCAATAGCATACGTGCTCTTTCAGTCAAAGCGCGTATCCGCTGCAGTCCTCTTCTAATGCGCTTTCCTCAAGAGGCCTTTATCATGCGCGCTGTGGCGTCAATCCTGGACAGTCCTTTACAAAGCCAACCTTCCCCAGCGAGTCCTTCTGGTAAAGCGCAATTCCTTCAAGTCCTCTTACAAAGCCCCTCGCTCATCAGTCCTGTCCAAGGCTTTGTGCTCGCATTTATATAGCGCCGCCCAGCGAACCCTCTGGAATTTGCCAGCCGCGCACTTACCATGCCCCTCACGCCATTTCACCCGAGCCCTGGTTGGTTGTTGGCTCTTACCGTCTCGCTGCCGCTCCTCGACCTCAACGCCGGCTCAACCCTCTCTCAGGCCTACCTCGTGTCCCTCGACTAGTGAGCATGCTAAGGCGAGGTGCCATAGCCAAAATGGGGCACGGGATGGATGCTGCCCAACGAGGTAGATTTGGAGGGTGGAGGCAAAATGAGCGGGGCCTACTCATTTATTTTACACAACGCAGGTATCACTAATGGGAATGGCCTTATCCTGACACATACTATGACATAACTAATGTTCTAAGGTGGCCTACGTGTTGCTTGTGGACTAACTATGGGGGCAAACCTTTAACCTTTAATGATGGTATATGTACATTCTCAGAACCACAACAATATAATTATACTCCCAGCCGCATCCAGACGATTCCATGTAATGAGTGGATACCAGAGATAATGCACCGTGTGGCAGGCGGTGCTTATCGCTCCCATTAAGGTACAACGATAGCTGAATGGGATACCTTAATGGCAGTTCACCACTGATGGTGTAGACGGGTATGAAACTGATGGTATGAAATTGCATAATAACCGATATATATACATATACATATATGGAGAAACTTCTGTCCGTTAAGCTTTATTTTGTCATATAATAATAAAAATGGTTCTGTGGGAAAGCTAATGATCAATTTACTTGGAACAAAAAATTGTGTCAGTTTAACCATAAACAGGGATGACTGCACTGTGGGCACAATCTGCAACAAAATTTGATAACAGGCCATTTGGGAAACACACATTTAATGCGCGATTCAAATGTTGACTCAACACCTCTCATCCATGTCACCCACTACCACAGTGATATCAGAATGAGCTGATTCGTCACATGGTGAGAGATTGCTTAACTGCAATAAGGGGCCGTTCAAAAATTATGTAACACTGTTATTTTAAAAAATGATTTGCAGATGTAACGCTTGATTTCCATCATTTTGTTTTGGTGCTATAGTGGGTGGAGTCAGGCAACAGATGTGGGTGTGGTCCGGCAGCTGTCCAACCAATGGGTGCACGTTTCAAAAATCTACCCCCAACAAGAACGCCAACAACAACAACAACAACAACAACAACAACAAACCACAGCAACAGCAACGCTAAACGATTGTCGACCTGCCACATGTTGTAGGTACAAATGGTTTTTTTAAAAGCCAGTCTTTCCTGAGTGGGAAAAGAAGAAGCAAGTTCTTGAGTTTTAATGTAGCGGTTCCAACGGTACGACAGCAGGAACTCTTTAGAATATAGTGTGATGGACACAGAAGGAGCACATAACATCAGATAAAGTAATAGTTCTTGAAGCAATAGAAAAAATATATAAAAGTAAAAGTTCATTTTACATCCTCATTGAGACCCACAGACCGACATGCAATATGTTTGTGAAGTCCAACTTGCTTTCTTCTAATTCAACCAGTCAGGCGAAGCCATGAGCTGGCATGCATAGTACATGTTATTTCTGCAGGTGAGCACAATTTGAGAGATTATACTAGCTGAAAATACAATTCACTGAGCTTGATCAGCAATTAATTCAACTTATAACTGTGCAGAAGCAGAGCAGCAATTAGTCCAATCTATACCTGTACAAAACCAGGTCAGCGATTCATCTGATTTAGACTAATGTCCAAACCTAGAAGAGCTTGCTTTTAGTGATCTTTAAGCTCCTATTCACACTCACCAAAAGGTTAAACTATAACTAAATAATAAGGAAGAGCAACCCCAAACAAACAAGATCGAATACATAAAGACGATCAAGATCAAATACATAAAGAGGATCAAGATCAAATACATATTTGAAAGACCAAATACAATACATAAAGACTTAGCTCTTACACGAGCCTCGATCTTGCATGCAACAACAAAAAAAAAACAAAAAAAAAACAAGACGACCAACCCCAAACGAAGAAGACCAGATACAAAAGGACCAACCCCAGCCAAACAAGACAATTTTTTTTTTTTTAAGATTGATACGCTGATACGGGCTCAATGAGTTAGAAATCCGACCGGTACATATAAACCATTCGTGTAAGAATGTGCCTTGGCCTACTGTACTTGCCATTAAGCTCTTCATAAGCAGTGAAGAAGGAAGACACCACAGCCTTGTTTAAAGAAACAACAAAGAGTGCACAAACTGTAGACACAACAAGCCTTTCACAACATCCAATTTAGATGGAAATCAGGGTCTGTGCAGACAGTAAATTGGAAGAGCCGTGCCCCGGTAAATGATGTATCAAGTACTCCGCACTTTCCTAATGACACGCCTATTCGATCCTGCATTGCTATACGTGGACGATGGGCACGGCAGTTGAAAAGTGGGACGAAGTGGTCACGATCTGCTACACCTCCAATCTATTCCCATCAACTGGTGACATCATCTCCTCCTGTGTGATGTCCCAGCTGCGTCAATTTTCCTGATGGGCGACTGGTTGGATAGGCACGCCATATGCCCAAGAGACTTTTCGAAGCCTCGATGACAAATGTCCCACCTCCTGTGCCTGCTGTTGCAATGAAGCCACAGGTATTCAGAGAAGAAAGATATATTATTGATGGTACAATTAGCCATTTATGTGCTTTAATAAGATTTTAATTTCAGAATAATCCCAAATGGATAAGACTTGGGAATAATTTATAGTGAGTGCTTTGATTTTGAAACACTCGAATAATTTATACCCTCAGAGGATAAGGAAATAAGTATAGACAAAGGGCACATTTTCACATTTTCTTTCCACACAAATCAGTATGGACATCTTTTCACATTCTTTTCTCATATCCTTTTCTTCAACCTACAGCCCCTCGCCCCTTCACCGCCCCCGACACACTGGTTGTTATCCATGACAATACCTGTTTACATGACTTGATTGCAGCCATACCGTTTTACACCCGTCTTTCACAATGTGCTAAACTATAATCCTGACTATAATTCACGGACCGGTGTGTGTGTGTGTGTGTGTGTGTGTGTGTGTGTGTGTGTGTGTGTTTGTTTGTGTTTGTTTGTCACGTGACTCCTACAGTTCTGGGCCGATTATATCTAAGATTTGCGACATATAGGACCAGCATGACCCTATTTAGTGTATCGGGGTGTTTTTATCTTGGTATGAGTGTGGATGGGGATGGGATGCAAATTCTCTATGAACCACCTTTAGAGGCCATTTTTGCCCGCAGAGCAGGGTGTTGGCCTTTTTCGGGCACCTTGGTCCATTTTTTGAAGCAATGTTTTATGGCCGGATGCCCTTCCTGCTCGTCACCTCTTGCGACACACAGGGAATTACCAGCAAGCTGGTACTCAATTTGCCGACCTCGGAAGGATGACAGGCTGAGTCAACCCCCCTGGCATTAATTCAGCGATCGACCGGGATTCGAATCCAGGATCCTAGGATCCTAAGCCGGCACCCTAACCGCTAAGCCAACACCAGGATCTCCATGCAAATTCTCTATGTAAATGTGTATCGTGTAGCGCCACTCCAGTTGAGAGAGGGTATTACAAGTCCCCACCCTTTACAGTGCAGGGTTCCTGTACACACGTTTTCCCATGCAGTGAGGTGTTTTGAAAGTACGCAGCGAGAGGTATTTTTTGGAGGTTTTTAAGTTACACGTTTGAATAAGGATAATAAAACAATCCCCCTGGCCACCCCCGAAGGGAGCCGGTGTTTTTGGTTTTACTAACGCGACCCTAGTTTTTAGTTTCAGGGTGTCTAAAAAACAACGTTTAAACCTTTTTCCGTAGAAGTTTCATCCGTAATCGAAGAATTTCTCTCTGTCCCAGCGGATGCTCATTGGAGAGACTTTTTGCAACTAAGTCATAAATTTATATGCAAAGGAAGTTTTGCAAGTTGTATCAAAATGCAAAAATTCCACAATACAAAACGATCAAACGTACCGTTGGAAAGTTTGAGACACCGGAAGTATGAAAGACCAAATTAAAGGGCACCGTGGTCGAAAACCTTCAGTGAGAAAACCTGACATGATAGAGGTTGCGAAAGAAGCATTGCAGGCTTCTCCGAAAAGTCCAACACGCCGACAGCTGGTGGGAACCTCTCGCACGACTGTTGGCATAATCATGCATGATGATCTAAAACTGTATCTATACAATATACAGTTACTGCAGCACCATGGACCAAAATAAATATGAGGGAGAGGTTCAAATTTTTCACCGCCATTTCCCAGGAGTTCGAAGACGGCCAGAATTTTCCAGATGACAACTTCTTTCTTGATGAGGCCCACTTCCATCTCAGCAGCCATGTGAACAAACAGAACATGCAATTTTGGGCAGAACGCTGATGAACACCAACTGGACGAACATATGCAACAACCGGTTTCTGTAGCAAAAGCAACGGTTTGGTATGCCATCAGACGTAGCGGTATAATAGGATTTTTCTTATATGAGAACTTTGAGAGTGTCACTCTTTCAGAGTGACAGCCAACACATGGATATGCTGCAGAGAAGATTCCTTCTGGCACTGAGAAGGAAGCAGGACATCACTATTAATGCTCCAGGAAGACAGCGCACCACTGTACATATAATGGTGCTTTAGAGTTTTTTGATCTGACATTTCCCCTGGTGATGGACTTATTTCTCGACGGACGGACAACCCAATGCATCCCTACTCCCAGATCTGTCTTCTTCCGACTACTACCTAAGGGGGTCCCTCAAAGCGAAAATCTGCGGAAACAACTAACACACACTGAAGGAAAAACATCAGATGGGAAATCAGATGCACACCGGCTCCAGTTTTATTTAAGCCGAGTCATCGACAACTTCAGTGCCCATGTGGCTGCTGTCATCCAGAGGTGCAGTCCTTTGATTGAGCACTTCAACTACTAATGATATCGCTCCTTATTGCTTGTTGAAAACGTTATCTTTCAATATAATATGTTTTTAACTAATCCTGTGTATTATTAGACAAAAACAAACAAATTGACCAATAATAAAAATATATTGTAGTTAAATAAAAGTTGCACATCATTTTGGATCACATTGTATAATATCACCACATATGCACAATAAGACTTGAGTAAAGCACACCTGAACATATTTAGGATATTTATAGGGAAGACACTTGTAAATGTAGATGTAAATACCTGAATTTGTGATAGAACATAAAAGGTATCTGATAAATGTTCAAACATGCTGATAAATAATGTTCATGGAGCAAAAATGGAGCAGCACATAAAGTGTGTCAAATTTGGGGCGGAGGGGGGGGGGGGCAAAAAAAGCAAAAACAAGTACAGATACATTCAAAGTACACCACCCCCATGCCAAATATATAAATAACATCCTCCAGCTTGGCACGTAGAGATGGTATTGGGAGGGAGAGGTGTACAAGAATTGTTTGATTAATTGCATAATTAAAATCAATAAATAGTAATCATAAAATAATTTCTTAGTCAATTGGCCAATAGCATACATACTTCAACCACCAGTGCTTCATCGGATGCTGTAACTTTTTGAAAATTAATTAAATAAGTCATTAATTTGGGAAAAATAAATACTTATAATTGATTAATTGACTAATCAATAAATAAGTAATCGATTAATTGATGAATCAATAAATCAAAAATATCCTTTACAGCCAAATCACTTGGTCATTGTTATGTCCAAGTATCAGCTTTCTAGCTCAAAATGTACCTGAGATATGAAAGGAAATAAATAATTACTTAATTAATCGATAATAATTAAGTAATTAATCAATTATTTGATTAATCAAAAAACAAAAAATACCATTTTTGCCAAAGCACTTGATCACTATTGTGCCAAAATTTCAGTTTCCTAAATCAAAGGAAGGCTGAGATATCGCCCGGACAAACAAACAAAAGACAAGAAAACAAACAAACAAGAAGGAAAGAAGTGAAAACTGAGTTTTCTGAAACTGAAACTGAAAGTTTTCAGAAACTGAAAGTTTCAGAAAACTGAAAGAGTGAAAACTGAGTACTCCCTTTCAGTGTGTGTCATCGCTGGGCCCCCTTCGGTGCCCGGCAATGACGTCATGCAGCGCGTGGACATGGAATAGGAAAGGAGCGGTGTACAACAAAAGAAAAACACACCGGAAACTCATGAACTGTCGAAAGAAGTTTACAGGTAGAATTTCTTGTTTCATTCCCAAAAACTTAGTGGTTTTATGCATGATCAAGTTGATTTTTGTGCTTGGATTTTTCAGTTAAAAGGGCACGCACTTTGTTTTTCAGGGATCGATTGTCAAGCAGCCATACAGATCACAGTAAAAAAAAAAATGCTTTGATGACTGAGGTCAAAGTTCAAAAGATCGAGGTCACAAAGAAAACATGACAATGCTCTACACATTGCATAACTGCGTCATAAATTTAGGGTGAAGCATCAGTTTACGAGTCAAAACAATTCTTTGAATTCACCAGGTCTTTCACTTAATTTTCTTTTTTGCTAAAAGCACACAAAGAGAGTCTTGGTATCTCAGCATTGGTGGTGGTTGTGCCCGTACACTTGACTGGGTGCATGGGTGCTCACAACAACTCGTGAATGCTTCAGAGTTATCAACAACACCGACAGGTGGCCACCCTATTGAAGTTTGGGAAACGTTCTGCTGACTAGGTGTGGGGATCTAACCCGCACCAGTACCCACTGCACCACCAAGCCAGTCAATTACGAAAGTGAAGACCACATTCTAAGTTATGTCACTTGTAAGTTGTGGAGTATTCATAACAAAAGTCTTACAGTGCTATTTCCAGGACCCAGAGGAGGCATTAATCACCTTACAAAGTGTCTACTTTCAAGGGAAGAGGCATCAGAAACTCCTCCGATAAGTAAAACTTTCTTTGTTCGTGAGAAAAGCTAGAACGTTGCCTGACAGGAGCAGAGATAGTGCACTTACCTTTGCATTGTCTGCTCTGGGTTTGATTCCCGAACTGACTATAAACTGTCGCACTGGTGTTCGAGATCATGGGCAGGGTGTTGCATCACAAGGTGTGCCGACCCTCAGATGGACGACAGGCATCCCATCTACTGGCATTAGCTGGTGGACTTTAAGGATCGCACGGTGTCCTTCGTCAAGAGTAGACGAGCTATCGCTGGCACCTTGAACAAATTACAAATTAATGTTCCATTCAGTCGAACATAAAGCCTGGCCAACCGATTTGTGAAAGTCTTGTATCAATAAATTTCACCGACCCTCCAGAAAAGACCCCTCCAGAAGGTAGGAATCATTTGGGCTGTTAAGTAAGTCATAGTTTCCAACCATAAACCATATATGTTGTTGGATGATGTGTGGACAAGGCATCGTTACACAAGACAAATGGTCCAGCCCCAGTCTCTGATTAATTCATGTATTTCCTTGTCTATCCACCTCTTTCTATGATATGACATCACTGTATTATGTAATATATATATATATATATATATATATATATATATATATATATATATATATATATATATATATATATATATATATATATATATATATATATATAGGGTCTGCGTGAATTGAGAATAGTTGTCTGTTTGATTGACTTAATCTGCCACCACCACGTTGCCCCCTCCACCCCCCCTTTTCCTCCAATACTACATCAACTACCTCCCCTTCATTCCCTAAACCTTCAGATGACAATTTGTTAATGTTATTACAAAAATGAATAAAATCCAGGCAGTTGGCAATGTCTCTGGAAAAATTCAAAGCAGCTCATGATACCACAACGACCCTAAGGCTGCAAAGTAAAAAAAAAGACAGGAGCTAGGGGGAAGGGGCAGCAGGGGGCAAGTGGGAGGGTGGAAGTGCGTCACACGAGAGCTGATTGGAGTGTGTTATGGAAAGGTAATAGTTTAAAAATGTTTGTATTCCAGTAACGAAAATTCATTTCAGATTCTGCAAAAGGAGGTTTATTGCCTTGTTTATCAAGTTTTGCATATTGGAGCACAGTTTGACAGCCATTCCTTTTGAGTGCACTTATTGTAAGACAAGAAAGTAAGAAATGAAAAAAATAATACAAATTTTGAAAATGTCGAATTAGTAGATAAGTGCCTGAAATTCGAGTTTTCTGAGAAGGAATGAAGAAAATCCGATGCATAGTTCATGCCAATGGCCCACAAATTAACGGGTACGAAAAGCAATATCCTCGCAAGGGTTACGTTACTACTTTGGGGATTTTAAGAGGTTCAAAACTTTCTTTGAAAATTCCAACTTTTTTGTTTCCTCCCCCAACACTCCGCTCACCCCCAACTCTCTCTGAGAATCCTCTTCGTGCGCTCGGTACTGTCATTCTGAGGAAGGAAGAAGCATCCATGGTATACCTGCTTTCATTCTCCGGCCAAAGAATGGACTGATAAACGTAAAGGTCTCCACATGGAGGAGGTAATCGGAAATGTGATCTCCCCACCTTGTGATTTATCTTGCCACCTGAAATAGTCTCATCGCAATGACATCATAGAAATGGTCTTCACACCTGATAGTTTCGGAGATAGGGAATATGGAGGGTGAGCGGTTGAGGAGGTTGAAATGTTTCTTGGTCTGTCTGACGCCATCCTGTTCCGTGCATGTTTTTGTGGACGCATTCCTCTTGTTTTCCTCTTTCCAAATGACTAGACATTTGTTTAAAATACGAGTGGAAATTGCCGAATGGAAAGTAGAGTTCGAGGGAAGCTTTCATGAAGAAATCTTTTCTGGATGGTACTATATTTACACACACAGGTATCGAGCATTTGTACACAAGTGGAGCGAAAGTGAGGCGAACATCGTATTGCAAGACGACCGGTGCTTCTTCTTTATTCCAAACATCCTCCACATGAAGGAAACCCCTGAGTAGACAGATTGATCTCTCCAGCAGGCAAATTGCAGGCCTCACTCAGGCTGATAAAACCAGGGTGGACTGATTTCCACTCGCTTTACAAATGTAGAACTAGGAAAATTGATGAGAACCAGGTGCCTCCTCCAGGTGATTAGCTTAAGAAAAGAAAGCTTTCTGGCAGGCACTGTAGAGCCAATTGGCCGATAACCGCCCCCCTCATCCCCAATTTACCACGCCACCTCCCCTCGTTGATGGCTCCCAGGAATTCAGACCATCGTCCTGAAAGAAAAGACATTTTGGACAAGGAGACTTGGATCATTGGTCACCGCAAATTTCCCATAAATCCATTGACATGTTTACTTTGACATCACAACTGCAACTCAGTTTTTTGCCACAACGAATTGAAACAGGATAGAGACCATTTTGTTTGTGGTGAACCAAGAGTTTTTTTAAAGAAAGGCTTGTATTCTTCGGTGGTGATCTATGTGCTCTGTATGCAAGAATGGAAGAGGAGGGGTATAAAGAAAATGGGATGCAGAAGAGTTAAGAGTAGTCAAATTGTGGAGTATGGGGGAAAAAATGATGGGGAAGAAAAGGAGGATGTTTTGCGAAAATGATAATGAAGTGGAGAAGAGGAAAAGGGGGATTGGGTTTGAAGATGAAGAACTACTTTTGCACCTTCAGACACATAGGGTTGCCAAGGCAGTTTTTCCTTGGCACAACCATGGACAGGACACTACTCTAACAGCGCAGGATACTAGAATGGTTCAATCTTCCCAGTAAGCTGGTACTCGTTTTGCCAACCTCGGAAGGATGGCAAGCTGAGTCAACAGGCCTGATGCACGACCCTGAGATCTTAGGCCAGCCACCTTAAACGTTAGGCCCACACCAGGCTGCATGTATTAGGCAAGTGACAAAATTGGGTAGGAAGGGTTGCATACATAATATGTAGATGGCTACCGATGATGCTATGAGGCATCTTACTATAATTCACCAAATGTCCGTCTGTCCGTTCGAAGGTACCGCAAAAACGGCTCAACCGATCGCAACGATATTTTGAGTGGGTATTCCTGGGACCTCTGGGAGTAAAATAGGCCATATTGTTTTTCCAAGTTTTGCAAGTTTTCCAATTTTCCAATTTTCCAGTTTTTCCAAACACAATGGAATAATATTTACCGATATGAACAGTGATGTGGCTTTTATTGAAATTCTACAAATACTGTTTCGATTTTGATGACAATTATGAACCTGCCGTGAATGCGGAAGTGGACAGATGACGGCAATGCGCGGGTTTGATAACATCCAAATACAACCATCATTCAATCGTAATGTTTAATCGTTAAACGTTAATCGTGTTAATCGTTTTGTTAAAGTATCAATTGATGATTGGAATTGAGTGAATACAATTACGATTTTGAATTCGTAATTGTATTCACCCAACCGTACGGAACTTCACATCAGGATTTAAATACTTGTTTATGTCACGAATGTTGTTAAAAGTTTATTTTTTATATTAATGTTATTTCATTTGTGATTGGAGTTATGCTGTTTAGAATGAAAAAAGATATCGAGTTCAAGCGAATGACGAAATGCCGTGATGGTTTCTACTTTCTAAACATGAATTCACGGATCGCCATATGCAGATTCGCCATTGACTGAGTATGGAACAAACGTACTCGTTTGTTTGCCAACGGATACGTTTTTCATGGAAGTCCTTCACGAACTTGCTGTCCATGTCTGACGTGCGACTGAAGGTGCTACAAGAATGTCGAAATTATTGATTTCATGCTTTGGCATTCGCCGTTTCTGCATTGTCTGTTTGCCTCTGGCCTCCCACCCATGCGTAGCACGGGTACCTCACTAGTAATATAAATATGGCTTTCAGCGAACACGCGGCATTCTAAATCTATTTTGATTTCATAATAATAACGTTGATGTCGTAAGTAATTTGTATCAGTGGCTGCTTAATGTAAAAACTGTTATACTTTGTAATTAAAAAGCTCGTTGAATTTTCTCGACCAGAAGAAAGATGTTTGTCTGTCTCTCTGCATATGTGTGTGTGTTGCCATTCATCTCAGAGATGGCCGGACAGATCTTTGTCAAACTTTCAGAGGTTCATCAGTGAGTGCCGGCGAGTGCAAAAAAAGTTGGATATTTTTGGATTTTAAAAAAAATCACTCTGTTGTGCCTAAGCCTTTGTAGCTCTGTTAAAGGTGATATTAAATGATCCGTGACCCCATTCTTCAGTGGGTGTAGAGAAGGCCTCCACAAAAAAAATGATATTTTCAAAACGCCAACAGGATTAGAACAGCACTGGGCAACGCTGGGTACCCCTGCTAGTTCTTCATAAGTAGAAAGTGTCTTCTTCATATTCCAAACATATAACTCCAAAAATTGTTCTTCATGACCTTCATCATCATCATCATCATCATCATCATCATCATCATCATCATCATCATCATCATTGAGAATAGCTCAAAAGTAGCTTGGCAATGAGCAGTATTCGATTCCCAGTGGAAATGCATCCGACAATAAATACCACCCAGTGCATAGGAAACAGGGAGTGATGCACCATGGGGCATGCCACCTTCCAAAGGAGATATTAAGTTGGCGGTGATGGGCTGGAAGGATAGCTTAGAGGTACGTGCACTCGCCTTTGTGCCAGGTTTGAATCTCGACTGAGCGATAAACTGTTGCCCTGGTGTTTTGCATGCCGAGCGAGGCATCAATGTGAGCGCCATCAATCGGAAGTACGTTAAGCCAGCCCATCTACTGGAAATGGTCATTGGTGGATATGGTGTCTTTCACTAAGAGTAGGTGAGTAATCGCCAGAACTCTGACCAAATTACAAATTCCTACCACCGCCAGTCAACAGTCCAGGTTGGCCGGCCGGTTCGTGAAACACTTGTGCTAAAATGTCCACCCAGCCCATCCCACAATAAGTTGGGAATAGTTTGGGCCATTGAAAAATAGTAGTGGTAGTAGATTAACCCACCGGTCCCACCTGCAATGTAGATGCTAAAGATCCCACAGCATACTTTTCAACTAAAATCCTATTGGCCGGTAACAAAGCCAATGATCTCTAATTGAGGAGACCACCAAGACTTTATCCCACTTGTGTCACCTAGCTTCCTAGAAAGCTGATAAGTCAGTGAAGTGTCAGAAGAACCCATTTTGGATATTTGGGATGTTTAAAATGATTCAAAGATTGCTTTAAGTGGGAACCAACAGCAGCTTGGAGAGTGCTCTTCCCAAAACGTAAAATCGTGCGTTTCATTCATTATCGTGCACTCGAGTAGAGCCGTATGGAAGCGATAGGAAGTTTGTCTGCACAGCAAGTGCTCTGACCTAGTGATAATGGACCACGTTACCTTTTAGTGGAGGTGGCCGGAAGTGCACTTGAAACCCGCAGGATGCTCGGAACAAAGAGGACGGCTTGCTTCAAACAAAACGTGCATTGGCACCGCAATCCGCTTTTAACCCGATCGTCAAACCGAGACCAAGTTCGCTGGATATGGACGCGCGATGCAGGGTTTGCCGAACCGTCACATACATTGGGAACTAACAAAAGGACAGGAATGAGAAAAGCCTTTTGGCAGCATCGTCCAAAAGACGTTTCAGACGAGGCCGAGAGACACGGTGCATTTCCATTTTGGAAATGAAAGGCTCTGGCATTTGCAATTTGTGCGGGCAATTTGGCATCGCATTGCAGAGAGCAGGTGTAGGTAATTGAGCAGTTGCTTAGGTGAAAGATGCATCAAAACATGCCGTCCTGAGATGGTTATTTACCAAAGATCGAGTAAACGTAGCTGCTTGTTGTCATGTAATGTGTTTGATAAGTCACTTAAGTAAGCAGTTTTTGGGGTCGTGTTTCTTTCATTAGCAAGTATTATCCGTCAGTGTTGCAGGCAATTAGAGAAGCTGTGTGCACATGTGAGGTTGATGTACTCATTTAACGAGACAGCGATTCTAGAACAGAGAGATAAGTAAACACAATCGGGATAAAATATTGCTACGGGCGTTGCCAAACCGGCTCACACTGAAAATGGCCCAACGTTCCAAAACGACCTTTCCAACAGTTGCCAATGTTAGGGCATGTCAGTATGTGGCTTATTATTATTATTATTATTATTATTATTATCACACTTTGTCTGTCTGGCGGTCTACAAATGTCAGTTTATGATCGAGGATATTACTCTGAACTCTGCAAAGAGCAGCCTGAGGTCAACCCTTGTACCATGGCTATCTGCGCTTACCAACATCATCACCCCCCCCCCCCCCCCCCATTCACAGGCAAACACGAACGTCTCGAGAATACCTCCAGAGTCTAGAGAGAGGCCATTAGTAACCTGCCGATCCACGAACAGTTTGTGAACCCTTCACTCCTCGACTGAAGTCGCCAAAGTCATGCATGATTAGGAGCAGCCAACATGAACGGAAAGAGATTGTGAGACCAGCAATGGGGAAAGGCATCAGCTTATATATATATTATATATATATATATATATATATATATATATATATATATATATATATATATATTGTTGCGGATATGGGATTTGCATCCATCCATATCCGCTTGTAAATATTCCCATATTTCCTCATTACTTCCCAACTATCCCCAATCCCCCATTCCCTAGTCCCATTTTCTGTAAACAACACTCTGTAGACCCGACCTCCCCCTATTTCCCCCATTAAATGTCGTGCCCAGGTTCACCGCATCTCATGTAAGACAACTATAGGACATCTTGCTAGTTATTCTTAGTCTATGTCAGTTAAGGACTCGTTTCCATTAATTCTGACCCTTCGTTGCACCAGAATGTGATTGTATGGCACCGTTAGGAAGTTTAGGACCTCCCAATACCTCCCCGCAGCTCTTCCTCACGGTTCAGCAACAACAACAACAACAACAACAGCAACGGCAGCGGCGTGCACAGGGAGTGCGCGTCCTCACTCCGGCTTGGTTGGTAGGGGGTGTTGGGAGGGCACGAGGCCTTCCCAACGAGCCGCCATCGAACATGTGCTCGACGGGGTTACCAAATAGGGGCTCCCTGTCAGCTCCTCATCAAGGGCGGAGCCCGGTAACCCCCGCACCCAATGGAAGCGGCGGACCAGCCCCAGGGGGGCGGAGCCAACCAGCCGAGGGCGTGTCACTCCCCGCTGAGCATGCGCAGGAAGAGGGAGGTGACGTCAGATGCGCGCTGAGCTTGAAGCAAGAGAGACGTCCCTTCCGAGCGCTGTGACACCTCCCTGCATCTCTTGGACCGTGCTTGATCCTGTCCCCGAGCCAAGGTGTACCTTGTGCTATCAACCTACCTGTCCTCCCTGCCATCAATCCCTGTGTAAGTCAGCCTTGTTCCGTTTGTCTGTGGTCTGTCTGGGAATTGATAAGACTGTAATTAAGTGCCTATCTCTTCTGTGTCTTTACCTCACTACCTTGTAATCTACCCCCCTTTTCTCCACCACTGTAATTATACCCTCCTCCGGAGGTCTTGAGAACTGTACCCCTTGCGTCGTTTCATCTATCCCAGTCGTTGTGTCCTTTCCATCATTGATTTAGCATAGCGCGATTTGGCCAACGTTTGGGTGGAATCGGGTGAGTTGGGGAAGAATCGGGGGAACTGTTAGGTCGCGGCAATACCACCGCTCGGTAAATAACATCTTAAACCGCGTCCGTAACAATATATATATATATATATGGTTTGCAGAAAGAATTCCCAATAAGGGGTTAATTGTATAATACTACCTGCAATATAAGATTGCTGCTGTGGTGTGTACAAGACCCAGGTATGATGCACCGAATGACCTTTTACATCTTACTATAATTCACCAAATGTCTGTCCACCTGTCCGTCCGTCTGTCTGTTCCCAGGTACCGCAAAAACGGCTGAACCGATCGCAACGAAATTTTGGGTGGGTAATCCTGGGACCCCCTGGAGTAAAATAGGCTATATTGTTTTTCCAATTTTTTTTTCCAATTTTCCAATTTTTCCAATTTCCAATTTTTCCAAACACGATGGAATAATATTTACCGATATGAACAGTGATGTGGCTTTTATTGAAATTCTACAAATACTGTTTAGATTTTGATGATTTGCGTGTGATATGATTTAACGGATGTTTATATAAATTGTTTAAAATAAAAAAGCCTTCAATTTCTGATATTTTGCCTTTTCATTTGGGCCTCCCAATTGCTAGTGTGTAGTGTGTACCGTTGCTAGTGTGTATAATTGCAATGTGATACATTATGAGATATTATGGAAGAGAAGACATTGGGACTTCCTTAATTATTGTAGCACATAGACCTTTAGATCCAACACCAATCCATTCTGCGATAGGATATAATAATGTTCAAATAAAATCAATCTCAACGTTTTAAAGCAGAGTCCTTAAAGTAAAGGTCATCGTACAAAATCAGTACTCTTAGAATGAATGACACCTTTTTGAAATTAGACCAACCTCCTCCTTTCAAAGTGAACAGAACACAGTTATGCCTTTGCACTTGACATGTATAACTGCGAGTTCCAGTGAATGATTTCTCGATATCATGTGTGAACAAAGTTTTGTACAAAGACCGTGTTGCTGTGACGGTCTCGACTCTCGAGGAAAATGTTTCTGGCAGTCTCCGACAACACACCAAAAGAGGAGGTGCAATGTGAACTGTGAGGTGCCACAAACAAATGCAAGTACGAGTGAGGACATTGTAAGGAAAGCACTCGAGTAAGCTGGAGACTCACGGGGAAGGGCTCCCTGCGTGGCGAGCTGCTCCTGATGACGTCTCTGCTGCAGTCGCATCTGAAGCACTGTGGGTAGGGCAGAGAGGAGCATACAAGGAAACCATCAGTCCTGCTACCCCATGAGGTATCTGTGAATTGTTGGCAAAGTCTATTTTCCAGAGCTCATATTGAATGATATAAATCTGGGGTATTTTAAAACTTAAACTTTCATTCCAGTTTAAAATGAGCATTGGTACTCTTTTAGATGTGGTATAACCTGAAAATGCTCCTAGTTTTGTCACCAACCACATTTCAGTGCTGTTGCTCTCACACAGTGGCCTCTATTTTATGCTCAATATCGATTCCTAACCTCAAGTATCTGCCAATTCGTTTTTGGGCAAATTGTTTGTTCTTGGCCATTTTTATTCTCTTAAGAGGATCCTGAGAAATTTCACACTTTCACGATCTCTCTCCAAGAGGACTGTTGGCAAACCCTCCTATCTACCCAAATTCCTGGGTCTCACTGTCGGTCAAGGTTTGTCATATTTCAAAAGTTGGCCTCCAAAGCCAGCCGCTGACTGGGCATCCTCCATCGTACAAAGTCCTTCCTTGGCACATCTATCCATCTACAAGGCCTTCATCTGCATCTTGATAGAGTACTCTCTCCGATCTAGGCCGGCTCCCCTGCCTCACATCTTGCTCAGCTTGATACCGTGGAAACCAAGGGCTTCAATATCATTAGACTCTCCCACGATGAAGCTGAGTCTAAGGGGCAAACACTTTGCCATCACAGACTCCATCTCCTACCCCCTCCTTTCTAGTCTTGCACACTTTGCTCTGTCTGCACTTTCCCCCTTCCTTACGCTGCCCCCTCCCTCACTCAGGTTTCTGCACGGATCACACAGTCCACCATCAACCCTCTTCTGGTAAATTACCCAAATCCAGCATCACTGCTCACCTCCGCTCATATCTTCCTCTTTTTAACTGCCTGTGGAATCAACTTCCACGTCCTCTTAAATCTCATTTTTCACTCCAGGTCTTCAAGACGGCTGTTCACTATCTCGGATCATCGCAAATCCAAGACCATGATCTTTTCTATCCTCGTTAACCCCATCCAAATCTCTCCTCATTCAAATTTTCCATCTTTAGAATTTCCTTCTGTGTCCATCTTGTCCACTCCATACATGTGTTTTGTGTCCTGCTTTTGTCTGTTACTTCCTGATCCATTCAGTGTACTAGCTTTTCCACTGCATTTTCCACTACTTCCACATTACAGGGAGCAGGGGAGCAAACCATCAGCAGGGTTGAGGGATAAAATAGAGGGAGACTTAGAGAGATAAGGGTGGATACAGGGTGTGAACAAGATGGATGCAGCTATAAACTCTGAATCACCAAAGTAGAAGGAAAAACTGGGAACCCGGAAAGAGGTGGGCCTAGGGAGGGTGAATGGGGGTATAAAGGATGGTTGTGGGTGGGGGATGATCTCAGATGGTGGTTAACAGCTGTGTTGAAGCCCTGGAGGAAGACTGAGATTGAAGACACGGTGGAAATTGGTTCCACAGGTCGGGAAAGAGAGGAGCAAATGAGTTGTGAGCAATGATTCGGGATTTTTGAAATTTCACAAGAAGGGGGTTGCTGGTGGATCGCGTGCACCCTGCGGATACCTGGGGGGATGGCAAAGGGGGACAGAGCACGGAAAGAGCAGCGGGTGCAAGACCAGAAAGGAGGCGATAGAAGACAGAGACCACCAATCTGTCTGCTTTGTGAAAGTTAGAGGCCCAGAAACTCAGCTTCATCACTGGAGTTTCAAAAAATAATTGATGTTGAAGGCCTTAATTTCCATGGCATCAAGCTGAGCAAGGTGTGAGGCACCTTCACAACAAACATGGAGGATTTCTAAGGTGCCTAATTTGGCACCCCTACATTTCTCTCCCAAAGCTGCCCAAAGGAAACCCCATTAGCTTTCTTGTATTGCAGAAACTGGGGAGCATAACAGGCTGTTTCGAGGCTGGCTCTGCAGTGGTTTTTGCGAGCAGCCGGTTCCCAAGGGTCTCCCTGTTATATGAGGTGCCATTTATTTTGCCGAAGTGGTCGTACACTTGTACAACATGGATTGACATTCAAGTCAAGCTTGTGAGAGTGAGTTGATAAATATTGGGCCCTGAGTTCACCTTTCAGATCAGCTATTGGAGAACAAATAAACCAAGTGGGCTGTAGAGTCCTCAGCTCCACTCAATAACGACTCAAAGCATTTTAGTTCAAACATGTAAAGAAGATGAAGAGTACGTATACCAATAATTTGTAAAAGGTATAATGGGATGGATGATTGAAATGGAAGAAGAGAGAGATGAAGGTTGAATGAGATGTGTGAACATTCATTAAGATTTCAATGCAGCTGATTTGGAAGTTAAACTTTGTAAAATTAGATAAAGATTATGTGTACGATGTGTACTATTACTATGTGTCAGCGGAAAACTTGATGCTCGATAATAAAATATACTGTCAATAATTCAGGAATAACGTGTTAATACGTTTCTCCAGATACTTCTCCTTAGTTGGAAAAAAAAAATTGTCTTTACAGATGAATCCTTCAATTATTTTAGATATTATGTTTATGGCTTCTAATCAGAGAGAATGGGAGAGGGAGAGACATTGAAGAAGAGAGAGAGACAGGGAAAGGGAAAGAGAGACAGGGAAGGGGAAAGAGAGACAGGGAAGGGGAAAGAGAGACAGGGAAGGGGAAAGAGAGAGACAAGGAAGGGGAAAGAGAGAGACAAGGAATGGGAGAGAGACAGGGAAGGGGAAAGAGAGACAGGGAAGGGGAAAGAGAGACAGGGAAGGGGAAAGAGAGAGACAGGGAAGGGGAAAGAGAGACAGGGAAGGGGAAAGAGAGACAGGGAAGGGGAAAGAGAGAGACAAGGAAGGCGAAAGAGAGAGACAAGGAAGGGGAGAGAGACAGGGAAGGGGAAAGAGAGAGACAAGGAAGGGGAGGG
>NC_136265.1:145245674-145423174 GCF_964187855.1 Myxine glutinosa
GCAGGTGAATAAAACCCAAGAATATGATGTCATGTGTGATGTGACAGAGGGATAGAGAGATGGAAAGACGGATGTATATCAATAAAGAAAGACAAAATGAAAGAAAGAGAAATAAAGAGATTATTTCAGTAAGTACGGGACTCGTTTTCAAATTTCAAAGGCATTCCTTTGCCAATTCCGAGTCAACAGGTTATATAAGAGAATAAGGGTTTTTAAATGCAGATATAGATTGGATTTGTAGGGGAAAAAACATGTCATGTCCTCAAGAGACCTGAAACACTAATGTGTGTCACATAAAGTCCATAATTATAGAGCAGAGAGAATAATAGGAAGAAAGCAATTAAAAGGGAAAAGGATATCTAATGCAAAACAAAATCAAATTGACAAACTTCTGAAAGTTATTTGTGTCTCCGAGAGCATGTTTGTGTGTGTATGTTTGTGTGTGTATGTTTGTGTGTGTATGTTTGTGTGTGTGTGTGTGTGAGTGTGTGTGGATGTGTGGATGTGTGGATGTGTGTGTGTGTGTGTGTATGTGTGGATGTGTGTGTGTGTGTGTGTGTGTGTGTGTGTGTGTGTATGTGTGGATGTGTGTATGTGTGTGTTGTTTTGTGTGTGTGCATGTGCATGTACAGACTTGGCATTTAATATGGAATATTTTTTTTTTCTTGACTTGGGTTTACTTTCTTAACTCAGTATATCAATCTGGTGAGTTTATTTTACACTTCGGTGATTTGTTTGTTAAAAGAACCATGTCACTGATTGTCTGTCGCAGCAAGAAGTCAACAACAGGATTATATCACAGGTGGTGTGGCAAAATGTACGAAAAGGTGCATTTGATGATTGGCTTCACAGTCGGGCATACAAGGGTTGTTGCGTTCAGTATTAGTGGAAAACAACTGCTGCACGTCTCCAAAAGCTATCGCCGCTTCCTCTGAAGATGGTCCGTCAACTTGACTGCTGTTTGTCATGGAGTGGTGGCTTAATAAATTACGGCATGAAACAGCGTGCTATTGCTCGGCAGTATGGAATCACTCAAGGTCAGGTGTCAAAGATTCTGAAACGAAATCCTCAGAGGGGTGTCCCTACTCCAATACCGAGGCCAGGATGTCCCCGCAGAACCACAAGGAGGGATGATCACCAGCTGCACCGGTTAGTCCGCAATGGCCGTACCAAGTCAGCTAATCGGCTTAGGGCTGAGTGGCAGCAACTGACAAATGTGCCTGTATCCAGAAGGCTAGTCAACCAACGACTGGTTCAAGCAGGCTATCGTGCCAGGCGTCCCCTGAGAAAGCCACGCCTGACCAGACAACACCGCCAGCGCCGATTGCAGTGGGCCAGAGAGCACCGTCAATGGCAGCCAGGACACTGGAATCACGTGATCTTCAGTGACGAGTCTAGATTTCTGGTCTATCGTCAAGATGGCCACGTCCGAGTGCGCAGACAAGTGCATGAGCATACAACAAAGATTGTATAGTGCCAAGAGTCCAAGCTGGAGGTGGTGGGGTGACCGTTTGGGCTGCTTTTCATGCAGGGGGCAAAACTGACCTGGTTGTTCTGAATGGAAACCTGAACCAGTTCAAGTACAGGGCCATTCTGGAAGAAACATTGCTTCCATTTGCTCGTGCAGCCTTTTGAGGAAACTTTGTCTTCCAAGATGACAATGCACAGCCTCATAGAGCTCGCATGATCCAAAACTTTCTTGCTGACCGTGGTGTAGAGCATATGGAGTGGCCTGCCATGTCCCCGGATATGAATCCGATAGAGAACTTGTGGGCAGAATTAACGCGTCAAATCGACCACTTGGACCAGCAGCCGACCTCTGTGCGTGAATTGCAGCAGGCTGCATGGCAAGCGATTCCTGTCCAAACCTTGGCAAATGTCGTGAACAGCATGCCTCAACGTTTACGTGCTCTCCTGAATGCTCGTGGGGGTTACACGAAGTACTGAACTGTAATTTTACTGTCCGTAATCCCAGTCGTAATTTAACTTTTGTTTTTGTTAAAAAAAAATTTGGCTAATGTGCAAAATAAAGAGACACTTCTGGAAAACGTACCGAAGTTTAACACAATACTGTCCATGAATTGAGTTCGATATCAGTTTACATCACTTTCAAGGATCAATTTATTTGTTTCGAAATGTCAAATGTGGTTTTTGTTTCTTTTAAAGGTCACAATAACAAAATCTAGAATAATTTCAACATAATTCCAATGAACTTTTGGTTCTAAGTCATCTTGAAAAGTAAGTTCACCCCCCAAAAAAAATATTCCATATTAAATGCCAAGTCTGTATGTGTGCATATGTATGTGTGTGCTGTTTTGTGTGTGTGTGTGTGTGTGTGTGTGTGTGTCTGTGTTGCATGTTTGTTGGTGCATGTGTGTGTGTGTGTGTGTGTGTGTGTGTGTGTGTGTGTGTGTCTGTGAATATGTGTGTGTGCATGTGTGCATATGTGTATGTATTTGTGCATATGTATGTGTGTAGTAGTTTGATGTGTGTGTGTATGTGTGTGCTGTTTTGTTTGTGGGTGCGTGTGTGTGTATGTGTGTGCTATTTTGTGTGTGTGTGTGCTGTTTTGTGTGTGTGTGTGTGTGTGTTTGTGTCTGCACATGTGTGTAGGTGTGTGGGTATATGTGTGTGTGTGTCTGCACATGTTTGTGTGTGTGTGTGGGTTTGTGTCTGCACACGTGTGTGTGTAGGTGTGTGGGTATATGTGTGTGTGTGTGTCTGCACATGTTTGTGTGTGTGTGTGTGTGTGTGTGTTTGTGCCTGCACGTGTGTGTGTGTGTGTGTGTGTGTGTGTGTGTGTGTGTGTGTGTGCACGTAATGCACTTGTAAGCATGAGTGAATGTGTCCATGCTTGCGTGGCTCAAAGAGGAAGCTCGTTTCATTACTTCATTTCTAAACTCTGGTCTCAGCTCCAGTTACCGCAAGCAGCTCAAGAACTCATAATCCCTCCTCTAAACTTGTGTACGACTTTGGAACCGCTGCCGAAATGGATCCTTCACAGACGTGTGCACAGTTTTAATTTTTTCGTCCCGGTCTATTCTGGGACACTTTGAATTGCGAGCAGGTTAGTGTGTGAGGCAATAAAACGCACACCTAACAGTCTGTTCTGTGCAATTATACATGTACAACTGGTGCAGGTAAACACTACAGTACATTTGGAACATTGCACAGCATGGTCATTAGCAAGAACAAGCTGGTAATGATAATAACTACTAATAACGATAATAAAGAAATAATGATAAAACAATAATAATAATAGCTGCCTTTCACAGTTCAAAATGGCCATTCACATACAATTGTGAAAACCTGGGGAAGCAAACCCAGAAACTAGTCAATGTAACCTCGGGTCAAGAAATATGCAAGAGCAGTCCACTTAAAGCAGGAAGTTGTAATTTGTTTTGGGTACCGGCGATAAGTCGGCAACTGTTCATCAACTTAAATACACCGTGACGTCATGTATGTCCAGCAGATCACAGGGCAATCCAGGGATGGCACATTCATTCATGCGACACAATGTCTGCGACACACCAATCGGAGATGATAGTTGGGAATAAGATTGAACCCAGACATCAGACAAAACCAGACAAAACAAGGAGGGAGTCTGATATAGATGTGGAAGATTATGGACAGAATAAGTGCAGAAGAGTTCTCTTTTCTGCGGAATTAATAGCGATAGGATGAGGTTTGCTCAGAAATGGGTGTTTCACTTCGAGAGAGGTTAATGCATGGAATTGTCTCCCTGGAAAGGTGGAGGCACCTGAGAGAGTGGGTGGATTTAAGTAGAATTGGTAAGTGCCTAGAAGCATTGGGGATAGAGGGTTACATGCGTATTAGCAGGATTGCGCAGGCTTGATGGGCCTATAATGGCCTCTTCCTGCATTGAAATTCCTTGTGTGGTTCCTTATGAGTAAACCTAACAACCTAGGAACAATAGAAACAACAAAAACAGAGAACCAAACGTAAAAATTGCACAGGTCGTGTGTACAGACGCAACACCTGTACGGACGTGGTGCATGGGTGGTGCGCGAATGCGTTGCAAGTCTGTACCAGCAATGTTTAGGCCTCAAATCAAAAGTGTTCATCCTTCGAGGCAGCGCTGCCCGTGCGCTCCCCAATTTGCAGCCAAGCCACCTGTCCGAAGGCCTGTGCACACACAACTGTGATCAAGTAGGCATGCCGTCCCAAGTGAATTGCTAGTCCGCCCTCAATAGTTCAATTGTTACATTCAAACTTTTGTCTCCATTTTTTGTCTCCACAAACCCTTTCATGTTCTGCAAGACAGTTTTAGTGAAGAGGTTAACCACGGTGACTGCTAAGTGGTTCATGCAGGATAACCCGCAAAATGATGACGCATTTACAGTCACGATTGCAAGACTTCCATGTGTGTATCCTTCAGATATGAACGATACTTTTTTTTTTTTGTATACAAGATCGAGGCTCATGTAAGAGGTAACATCAATCACAAAAAAAACAATCGGACAATCAAAACATTCAATAAAGGGAGCGGAAGACAAGATGGGGAGAGAGAGGGAAGCACACAAGTTCAACAGTGGAGAACAGCGACATCGGGAGATATGTGGGAGGGAGTAGGCTTGGGGGGACGAGGCATGGGAAGGGGGTTGGGGAGGGCATGGGAAGGGTGGGTGTGGGCATGGGAAGGGGGGGAGTGGGAGAAGTATAAAACACATGGACACTGCTAGAACTTCCAGGATTTGAATTAGCGGAGGTAGAAAAGATCGAGGTTTTGGATGGGGGAAGATAAGAGATGGTGGTGAACAGCTGTTTTAAAGACCCGGAGGGAGGAGTGGGCTTGAAGAGAGTGAGGGAGTTTGTTCCAGAGGCGGGAGTAACGAGGAATGAAGGAGTGAAGGTGAATAGTCTAGTTATTGTTATTGATGTATTTGTCTTGAATGACATGGTCAATGTGACCATCACGTTGCCATTTCCTCCAATACATCCAACTTAAGGATGAAGAAATTCACCACCGTACGACCCAGGTCATCACCCATTGAGTGCACGATTGCATCACCTTCTCCCTCAACTCCATGGAGGTTCCGTGGCGTTTGCGCAAGGACTGTACCCGGCACGTGTCCACATAGGAAATACCTCGTAATCGCACGCATTTCGTTCGGGGGTCATGAGCAGGCAGGGACATCATTCCACGTTGGTGCCTGTTGGGATAGTAGAGAGAAAATGATGCGGGTCTTCAACGGTTTCATGGATAAATTCAAGGACAACTCTATCGTCTCCACGAGATGTATCGTCTCCACGAGAGAGTTGAGAACCGAGTCATCTCATGTCTGTAGCATGAAGATTATTTCATTCTGTCCCTAGGAAAACCATATTTCGACAAACCTGCGCAAGAAGTCCGATTCTAGGTTCAGACATGGGGAAGAAATTTACTTCACCGGCCTATTTAGTCCACTGCAGGGCAAAGGCCTCCATCAACATGGTCCAGAGGGAATAATCACACCCGTTATTTGTTATGAGTGTGCAATCATTGTAAAACCCAAAACATGAACTACATGTGATAATGAACATTGATACCTATCACGTAGACAACTTACAGGTGTAGAAATACGATCATGTTCATATAATTGTGTCTGAGGCCAAAAAAAAAAGAAGATGTCTTCCCAGTGATCACCGGAAGTAGGTTTTCTATTCCTATTACGTAGATGGAAGGGTTTCTTTGTGGAGGAAAGTTGTAGGTTTTTTAGTCCAATTGTTCAAATTTACTAAATCACCATTCGTTGAGAGAATCCACTCATAGATTGATAAACCATTTGGGTTTAGCATTCTCGTCTCTCCCCCAACCTCAACCACAATGTAGGTTATACACCCAAATCACACTGTGAACGTCAATAGAACAAACGACACCAAGAAGAATCAAAAGAAAGTCCCAGATCCGCAGGACCTGGGCCCATTGGTGCACGGCGTGAGATTAGCGATGCCGACAGCTGATGCGCAGCCACTGCCAGCAGCTGACGCGCCGAAACGCGAGCTGCCGAGAAGGTCAGGATAAGCGCTGCTCGGCCACTCGGGCCATTGGATCGACTCGGAGCAGTTGTCTGATGGGCCGCAAACAGATGGACCGGCTAAATCCGGCCAGGCCGGACAGCAAGGTGTTGCTGCAAACTCAACAGTGTGGAACACGTTTGCTGAAGCCGGGTTGTGTTGTTGTTGTTCCTGATTTAATATATTCATGGAGAAGGCCGTGTGTGTGTGTGTGTGTGTGTGTGTGTGTGTGTGTGTGTGTGTGTGTGTGTGTGTGTGTGTGTGTGTGTGTGTGTGTGTGTATATGTATATGTATATGTATGTATATGTATGTATGTATATGTGTATGTATATATGTATATGTATATATGTATATATGTATATATGTATGTATATGTGTATGTATATATTATGTATATGTATATGTATATATGTATGTATATATGAATGTATATATGTATATACTATATATGCATATATATGTATGTATATATGTATGTATATGTATGTATATGTGTATGTATATATGTATATATGCATACAGTAATACAGTATGTGTTAGTATATATGTATATATGTATTTATGTATATATGTATATATGTATGTATGTATGTATATGTGTATGTATATATGTATATATGTGGATGTATATATGTATATATGTATGTATATGTATATATGTATGTATATGTATATGTATATGTATATATGTATACAGTATGTGTATGTATATATGTATGTATATATGTATGTATATGTGTATATGTATATATGTATGTATATGTATATATGTATGTATATGTGTATGTTTATATGTATATGTATATGTATGTATATATGTATGTATATATATATATGTATATATGTATGTATATGTATATATGTATGTATATATGTATGTATATGTGTATGTATATGTGTATGTTTATATGTATATGTATATGTATGTATATATGTATGTCTATGTGTATATGTATATATGTATGTATATGTATATATGTATGTATATATGTATGTATATGTGTATGTATATGTGTATGTTGTTGTGTATGTTTATATGTATATGTATATGTATGTATATATGTATGTATATATATATATATATGTATGTAAATATGTATATTTATATATGTATATTTATATATGTATATTTATATATGTATATGTATGTATATGTATGTATATATGTATGTATGTATGTATATATATATATATATAGTTATTATTTTATTTTTTTCAAAGAATGACTGTGGAAAGTTGGGGCAAAATTGGCTATATGTTACAGGATACGAGGTGTATGTGAAGGGGGACCACAGGAGTTGCAAAGGCTGAAAGCGAATGCAGAAAAGACAAAGTGTCCATCACTTCCGAAGGATGCCAGGTTCCAGAAACATTTGGCCAAATTTAAGAGTCTGATCACATTTTCCAGGGGATCGAGCGCGGTACGCAATAAATCACTACCCATGATCGAGTTGTCTGATAGATTCATCTTTAACAAAGATTGCTGCACATTTCAATATTTTAAAGTGGAAAGATGTAACACAAACTGGAATAATATGTACGTAATATAAACTCTCATTAGCATCGCCAGTTGTTTGCCCAGATAGAGTGGACAGCAGAGTTGAAGGACAAAAGGGAAATGAAGAAGTAGACAGAAAAGAAAAAAAACTCGTCGTGGCAATTCAGGACAATCTCCCACTTACTAGTTCAACTCAATATATTTGGTTGTTGTTTAATTTGAAAATTGGAATCCGTTCAGATTGGGCAGAGCGAAGAGACAGTAAGTATTACAAGGTGAAGGTATAAAAGTATAAACATCATTATATCATTACTGTGCTGTGCTGTATATGAAGAGCTGACATATGTTATTGCATGGACAGTCTAAAAGCACAATGGCACGATATGTTCATGGCACACCTAACGCGACCGGTAATTTACTGCTTCTAACGAATAAATTGTAGAGAACATTGTCGCTGTTTCATTTTGGATGTTTATTAAAAAAAAATTCCCTGTAGAGCTGAAATTAAACTATAAACACTTGGGCTGGTAGGGCGGCCTAAAATGTATGTGCACTCGCCTCTAAGATGTCTAGCCTGGGTTTGAATCCAGACCCAACTACAACCTGTCATCCCGGTGTTTCCGTAGGTACGGATGGACGTTAAACCTGGCGTGCCGTCTGTCAGCGTTAGTTCGTGGACGTTAAAGACAACACGCTGTCCTTCGCAATGAGTAGGCGAGTTATCGCCGGCACCCTGAGCAAAATGGAATTTCCTGTCACATTCAGTAAGTAGAGCGACAGTCCTGGCCAGTCGGTTCGTGAAAGGCTTGGGCCCAAAAATGTTCCCCAACAGACCCCACAATAAGGGGGAAGATTTCGAGCCATAACATAAGTTGCAAAAAGAGTAGGAATATCCCTCGTCTTACTCCCAATACCCCCAAATAATTTGCCGTGACACCAAGACACGCACATGCAAATAGAAGAGTCTTCTTGTGCAAACAAACTGCCCATTGCTCTGTTAACTGTATAAGGTTCAACAAAGGACATTCAAACGCCATGACATGACATCATCTATCTATAATTCCAGTAATCTCTGTGTGTATGTTTGTATGTTTGTATGTTTGTATGTTTGTATGTTTGTATGTTTGTATGTCTGTATGTCTGTGACCGCTGTTTCTCGACAACCACGGGTCCGATATACTTGAAACTTGCCAGGTATATTGCTGGGGACCCGAGGATGTGCCTTTTCAAGGTTTCATATTAATCGGAGAAGTAGTTACCGAGCTATGTCCAAAAAACGATTCAACCAATCAGAGAGCAGCGAGCTATCACGTGTGCCGAACGTGGCGAACAGACTCTGCCTCGGACGGCACATTTGAGAGCGTATTCATTTATTTCACGTTGGAAAACTATGTTGCCGTTAAACTATGTTTTAAAACTAATTAAAACTAATTTGCGATTCATCGTAACTGTGATTTGCGACCTTCCGGACAGTGAAGACTGCACTTCCGGCAGCCAATCACAGAACGCGTTATTGCGTAGGCGTGGCCGATGTGAGAGCGAGCCGAGCCGAGCGCGTGCGCCATTACGGTTCGTAATTCGATTTCTTCCGGAGAAAATAATAATTTCTCGATTTCTTATGCGCATTATTTCTCCCAATTCAGTCAGAGCGAAGGGCGGAAGCGAAGAGCGTTGTTTTTTTTGTTTACGGGCGTACGGGCGTACGGGCGGGGTAGAGCGTATGGGTTGCGTTATTTATTTTTTTTGGCAAGGAACGGGCACCCACGTACGGGCATGCCCTAGTGATTAAAATTGCGCAATTACTTCATCTGATACAACATTCACGTTCAAATGGTACTTGAAGGCTAGTACCGATTACAGAATCGAAACATTGTACAATTGTTTTAAACCTAATACTGTACATCATAATATCAACAATGTACACAATATAAGTAATGGGGGTCTCGAAGTGGACTAGTTAACCCCTCCCAGCCCTTTTTGTTCTGTGAAGAGACAACTTTCTATATTTGTCTTGTTTCAATCCAAGGGGCTGGTTGTTTCTGCTTTTTCTTTCTTTTGTGTAGCCCCACCTCGTATGGCCCTGTAGGCTTTGTGGTGCGCAATATCCCATAAAAAAAATAAATTATATATATATATATGAACATGTACTTGTATGTAATGATAATCTACAAGATATAATTATGAACAAAAACTGTATATGTTATGCAGCATGTACACACACACACACACACACACACACACACACACACACACACACACACACACACACACACACACACTACTAATACTACATCTTTATTGGCCCCAATTATTCCCACATTCTGGTGGGATTGTCCGGAGAAAGTTTTTGCCCAAGTCTTTCACTAATCGGCTGGCTAGGCGTGAAAGTTGACTGGAGCTGATGTGCGGAAATGTTTTTATATTTGTTCAGGGTGCGAATGATAACTCCTCTGCTCTTCAGGAAAGTCACCAGAGAATCTTTACCAATCCTCAAATACTAGTAGATGAGACACCCAGCTTAATGTCTAACAGTGAGACAATGCACTTTGTGAAGCAATGCATATATATATATATATATACAGTACATGTATAGATAATATATCATGCACATATACTGTATATTATGTGTGTAATATACAGTACAGTATGTATTCATCAACGTGTAGTGTCACTGTACAGTATATATGTACAGTACAGTATACCCATAAACCATAATGTATACATACAGTGTACCTCCATAAACACGCTGTATATCATTGCTATTTCAATATGTAAATAGGGGTCAAGTTCAAAAAGTTCTTACAAAGTTCTTATTCATAATATACACGTATACCGTATATTGGAAATTAAAAATAATCTTGGTGTTTGAGACTATTTTTAGTATCATTTATAGGACTTGTTGAACTCCCCCGTGCTTGCATAATTTTTATCATTCTTTTTACGCTAACCTTGTGCAACTGATATAAAACACCGACTGTACAAGGAGACGAAGATTTCAAAGTAAAATTTTGAAAGATCCAAAGCGAGGTCGGTAGGTGTGCATGTTAAAGTTGGACGGATTAGCCTCCACGGGTAGTGTAAAAACGGGCGAATAAGCAACAGCTTAAAATAATCAGCAAGATGCTAAGCAGCCAATTACCTTAGTGATCCTGGAACCACGAGCTTTGCAAATTCAGAACAAACGTTGCCAGCAAACATATAGTCTCATTAAGCACCTGACATTGAGAAATGCATCATTTGCAAGTACAGAACGTTTGATGCTGACCCCATGATGACCTCTGTTAAAACTCTCAACATGGAGGTTTGGAGAGACATATTTTGTTTATTACTATGCCAAAGAAAATTTGGTGTAATGTGGAATTACAGGAACTCAGGGAGAAAGAGAAAACCAAACAGAGGTGTGTTCACACCAGTTCTGGAAAGTTCTACAAACTTCCTAAAGACAACAACAACAACAACAACAACAACAACAACAGGCATTTTAAGGCCATTTTCCCTGCTAGAGCGCAATCCGGGGGAAAATAGGTACAAACTTTCTAAAGGAAAAAAAGAAGAAGCTATACATCTTCCTAAGTACCGAGATCAGCAGGACAAAATGTTTATTGAACAAAGACAAGTGGAATAAAATAAAACGTAAAACCCCTTGACCGAAAGGCAATGAACACCCTGAATGCAGGAGTGCCGAAAAGACAACAAACATTAGCTGCGGTGAGAAATAAAAGTAGAAAAAGAAAGAAAGAAAGTTGTAACACACCTAAAGACAGAAGAAGAAAGGAAACAAACTCCGAAGAAGAAATGCCAATAAAGATGAATGAGTCAACGGTAGATTAAGTGGATCATCCACTCACTCAAGGAAGATGTGAAATGAGACGGAAGGGAACGACCAGAAGGCATCCTCGAATCCAAGGAGAGACGCTCAAACTGGGCATTGCCATGGACTAGCACCCAAGAGGATATACAAGGGAAAATGAATGTGTAGTAATAAATAAATAAAACAGGTAGCAGTTGAACCTGTGGAACTCGGTACCTGAGCGAAATTTATTCCGAATGAGCAGTGAGCGTTCGGGCCCCAGTAATGTCATGTCGACGATGGCTTCAGGCATTCACACGGCGGCACAGGGTCTGTCTGGAGCAACGGGCAGAACGAAGCACTGAGGTGGAGACCACAAAAGAGCAAAAAAAGTTTTATTCGCTCCTTGTTATCCCGGCAGTGCCGTGCCAGCTATTTCAGAGACGAGTCACGGTGGAAATCTCGAGGGTAGAACAGCAGCTGAGAGAGTGGCCCCATGTATTCGCTGGAGAGGCGACGAGTCGAGGGGAGCGCACAGCTCAGACAGAGAACCCTCCTGCCCCTGCTCTCCACCCACCCTAACACTCCCAAACAAACATCTCTGACGTCCCACCCTCTTTTAAACCTCCCTCTGTAAAGCATGGGAGGAGGACCTACTTGAGAATCTTTCTTGAGGCTGACCATTGGAAAATCACCGGCAGACGTCGGACAATTCAAACATAACCCGGGGACGCCCAAGACCCTTAAGAGCCATCTCAGGTAGCCAAAATATAGTCCAACGTGAAAGTTAATTGAAGGTAAGGTGAAATTGAGGGTTGGAGAGCAATCTCCTCGTAATCAAACGAAAGATGGACCACTTTAGTCCGGTGATCCCTCATGTGACGTCACAACAACGCCGTTCTCAAACCCTTTGTGTGTTTACATTGTTTGAAAAGTTTCTTCCGATCGATCAATCTGTCTGTTCAAAGTTTGTGGTCAAACATTCGCACGATACAGATGGGGTTCAAAACCGCTTTTCTCTTGTGGTTGGCGCAGGCTGGCACACTCATAAGACAAGGATAGATAACTTTGTGCAGCTGGCATGCCATCCCTCACCGCGCCACCCTCCCTTACATTCACCTCGTCCAGAGAAAGCCATGAGCTAATACATTGTGGCAAAAAGGAAGACGCAAGAGCTAGGAGAGAACTTTAGCATGAAAGTAGGAAAGTTCAGACCAGTGAGGCCAAGTTTGTTTGCATACTACGTGCAGCGCCAACTTAAATCAAGGGTGGATATTGACCGGAAAAGAAGCAAACAATTATTGCTCAGATACTTGATCCCTTTTTGGCTGGTCTTGGAAATAAGAGATTTTGAAAGAGTAGAATGATTAGATGCAGCTTTGGATGCACAAAGTCTAAAATGATGGGGAAAAATACAACTTTTGGAAAGTTTTCAAAAATGGAAAAAAACAAAACTTTTTTCGTAAAACTTTTCTTTGCAAAGCACAGGCTCTTGTACCATGGTACGAGGTGAAGTATTGGGTGTTCACAAAGAGCCTAGACGAAGGAACGAATAACTAGTAGCATGAGAAAGTTGGAGCGCAAACTGACGGCTGATAGCACAGCAGGACGTGCGGTTCCCAGATAGCAGCAATTTCACCCCAGAATGGCGGCACTTTAGATAATGAATGAATGTGGGACATAACTGGTTGTTGGATGCATGGAGGAAACTGTCTGCTGATCAATGTGATTGCAATTGCAGCATAATACCGTTATAATGTAGACAAAGGTGTCCGCATTAAATATGCAAAAGGTCATTTCCCGAGTTATGGAACTAAAATTGACAAGTTTAATGAATTCTTCACCTTTCTTGTTGTTCTTTAGCAGGCCCAATGATTCCCACCTCTTGCGGTTGGGCTTGGACGGGGGTGGAGGTGGACAATTCTGCATGGCCCAAGTCTTTCGACCACCGACTGGCCAGGTCTGCTATTTGCCTGTGTCAGGAAATTTGTAATTTGTTCAGTTTTGACAATAACTCACCTACTCTTTGGAAATATATTGTTCACATATTTTACATCCACCAACGCCCCCATACTGGCAAAAGGACCTCCATCTTGCGTACTTCTGATGGACGGCCTGACATATTGATGCATCTCCCTGCACGTGAAACACCAGGTGGTATTTTATAGCTCAGGCTGCCAGTGCGCAAACCTCTAAGTCTAAGGTATTTATGTAAAGAGTCAATAAATTATAAAAATTTGAATGTTCCCTAAATCCACCTTCCCAACCTTCATGCTCTGCTCTCATTTCAGCTTCTCCCACCAGATTTTCTTTACATCTCCAAATCCCCTTCATTTCTCAAAGTTCAGTTCAATTCACCACCATCTCTTATCTTTCCCCATCCAAAACCTTGATCTTTTCTACCCCCGTTAATTCACCCCAGATCCACTTTATTGAAATTCCGACTTCTTTCCTGGAAGTCCTATCAGTGTCCATGTGTTTTATACCTCTCCCACCCCCCCCCCCCCATTCCCGTGCCTCCTCCCCCCAAGCCCTCTCCCTCCCACAGATCTCCCGATGTCCCTGCTCTCAAATGTTGTGCTTGTGTGCTTCCCTCTCTCTCCCCCATCTTGTCTCCCACTCCCTTTATCTTATGTTGTATGTGCCAGTTTGTCTTCATGTGATTAATGTTAGCTCTTACACGAGCCTCGATCTTGTATACAAAATTAAGTTCCCAAACTACATGTGTATGTAATATGTAGATGGCCCCAAATAGAAATTTATTTTCCTGAAAATATTATGCTATGAATTAATACATCTGCCATTTTTATTCATTTCATCTCAATACTGCCTGGTGCCAAATGGAAATTCCAACTAAATCCATACATCTCGTGGAATTAACTGCGGATATCAGCAGTGCCTATATTGCGAACATAGAATTGCAAGTCAATTTCAGCCTTAATATTTTTCTGGATTCACAGACACTTGTTTCAAAAAATATTAAATATGGAAAATACGACGAAAGTCACATTTCGAACACTCTACCCCGTTTACTGTTTGTGCAACTTCCGAAATCCAGTTTATCAATTATCAAAATGACTGGAGTTTTATAAACATTTCGCAATAGTACCTGAAAATTGAGTGTATTAAGTAGCAGCAGTAAATGACGTTATTTGTGAAAAGCTTTAATAATATAAATAATGGTTAAAAAATTTTTTGAAGCAAGTCATTATCAGATTATATCTATCAGTTTTACGATTTGCGTGTGATACGTGTTCTGTACAGTTCTGAGCTCTAGCCCCCCTTGCACTGTGCGTTCTTCTTTGGGGTAAAGATTAGAAAATGCATTGATAAAGCATGAATGTGCAAATACAAGAAGAAGAAAAAAAGAAGTTCCACTTCTCAGCAATATGGAAATGTCACAGATGAGGAATTCAATTTGAGATGGGTGTCTATTATGGTATTTGGTCCATTTTAGCAGAAAGAGAGGTGTATAGAGTAGAGTAATCATTGGGTGAATATTCGATGAAACAGACATTTAAGGTTGTGCAGAGGATTGTGCAGCCAGAGATATTCCAGAGAGTGAGTGGATATTCCAGAGAATGGGCAATGTGGGGATTGAAATATTGACGCAAACGGCTATCTGACCACTGGAGTGGAGGTCTGGTCTGTCATAATGGAAAAGAGAATCTTGAGGTTTGAGGTCGTTCTTTTTCAGAAAAAAAAAGAAAACAGCACCTGGAGGAGCCCGAGAAGTCCCATCTAGTTTCATTCACTCGAGTCTCATGGGATGTGTAGATGGGATGTCCAGCGTGGGTTAAATTACAGACCGGACTATAAATCTGTGGACTAGTGCTTAGCAGGAAAGGCATTGAATCGCAAAGTTTGCAGTCCGTCGGATGGACGTTAAGCTGGGTGTCCAATCTGTTAGCATTTGTTGGTGGGCGTTAAAGATCCCATGTTGTCTTTACAAAGAGTAGGCGAGTGATTTCCGGAACCTGAAACAAATTACAAATTTCTGCCGAAATAACTTGCTGTGCAGTCAAACCTGACCAGCCAGTTTGTGAAAGACTGAAATAATCTTCACCTGACCCCACAAAAAGATGGGATTAGTTGAGGATGTTGAATAAGTTACTCTTTGGCATATGATTACTAATTATTTTTATAATCCAGGTTTCCATAATCGATTACAACTCTATTCCTTCTTATTGCTGCGGTTATAGATTATGACATAATCACTGGCCAAGTTCAAAAGCAGAATATTTTATATATATATATATATATATATGTATATATATATATATATATATATATTGTTGCGGATATGAGGATTGTGTTTTTTTATTGTGTTGTATTGTATAGTAAATTGTTGTGAATTATTGCTTTAGTCTGGACCCTCCTTACTCCAATTATGTAAAAAGGTCAAAGGGCGTCCCATAATTAGTCCATAAAGCATACACGTCAGCCAATCATAGATTTCCCCCTGGTTGATAGTTATATCTTTTTTATGTGTATTAGGGTAAGGCCTTGTCTTCCATTAAGATGACACTCCATTGCACCAAGTGAAATAGAGTAGATTCCTTTCACTTTCCCCTTTCATCATTGTCAAGCCTCGATTGCCAATTACATCCCCTCCAAAACCACCATTGAACATGTGCTCGGGTCGGGGAAGAAGGGCGTGGCCGCCCGTCGTCATCAAGGGCGGAGCCAGAGGGTCGCGCGACCAACCAGGGCCGAGGTGAGCACACCGATGGGCGTGTCCTGAAGGCCGGCGGCTTGATCGCCGGAGGCGCTACAAAAGCGTGCGCGCAAGGTCCTGCGTGAGATCATCCAGGGAAGCACAAAGCCTGCTATTCGTCGCCTTGCTCGCCAAAGTTGGACCAAGCAAGAGAGTTGGGCAAGAAGCAAGCACGTTGTTCAGTTGTGTGGTTGGACCAGACGAGTCCTGGCAAAGCACGCGACGTCCACAGAGCAGCCGCAGCCACAGCAGCAACGATAGCAGCTTGGGGCCTTGACGGCAGTTCCGGAGCAGGGCCGCGAAGGAACGGCGGCTGTTAAACGCGCTGATCGTGCTGCAGTACCATTGGACCTTCCTTTCCCTCCAGCCATCCACCTCCTGCCTTTCCATCCTTTTGTGTACGTGAGTTTGTTCTGTGTGTCTTGTCCCTGGGTATTTAATTAAGCTTGTATAAGTTAATAATTGCACTGTGTCTCTAATATCTTCTGTATATTATTTTATTATCTTTCCTTCTTCCTTGGTTACTTTGAGCATGTAAATAATAGGAATAAATTTAGTAGTATTTCCAACCTTTTCGTCTTCTTCTTCTTCTTCACATCCGTGTCGCTTTTGTCTTTTCCCTATTGAATATCTGTGGCGCGATCCGGCCAACGTTCGGGAATCGGGTTAGTCGGGGTAACTGTTAGGGCCGCGGGGCCTCCGCTCGGCAAAAACAACATCTTATCCGCGGTCCGTAACAATATATATATATATATATAAAATATTCTGCTTTTGAACTTGGCCTATATATATATATATATATATATATATATATATATATATATATATATATATATATATATACATATATATATATATATATATATATATATATATATATATCACTTAATTTCAAAACACACCTGATCAAAAGTGCACTGACTGGGCCTTCAGTCGAAGTCCTCAGCATTATTCTATTTCATCCTTCATGGTTATTGGTTATTGTACGAGGAGAATAATAACTAATAAGATTACGTCTTTCCTGTGAATGTGAATGGCAGAAAACATAACGACGATTCATCTGTCACAGAAGATTCAAAATGTGCTTCTGAAAAGGAACATTCAGATGATATTCACATTAGAAACGGAAGTGCTACCTGTTTTGCAACTGAACAATCCAGAAGTAATACGGGACAAATAAGGTCCAGTTGCAACTTGACAGTGAAGAAGAAGCCTTTTTTCAAGAAATAATCACGAAATCAAGACTCACTTCCCATAAAATACAAGTGCATATCTGGGACTCGCAACATCAAGATTTATGTTAAATTAAACAAAAACAAAAAGGTTCTAGAAAAGCGAATCGCTGCAAGTGTAATGTGTGCAGAATGGATTTTGCTTCAACGAGTAACATTCCGGTTTGTAACATAACCGGACTTCCGGTTCCTCGGGCGAGTGAGGCGGCTTCGAGCTCTCCACGGCATCGAAGTTTGAGTGTTTTCCCATTCTTGTCTTTGTCAAATTTCCACTGGTTATTTTGCTGTGTACGTGTTATTGTGTGTTTCTAGTTGGTGTTGGTTTGTGGTTCGTGCAAACTTGTGTGTAGTTAATCGTTTTCTGAGTCGTACCTCGTGCGCGGCCTGGTGAATTGGGGCTTCCCTCCCCCCGTCGGTGTTTTGTCGATTTGGGTTCTTTCCTTCACTGTATTGCTTGTTTCTTTTATTTTGTTTTCTCCCCCTCACCTCACCTCCTGAGACAAAGAATTCTATATTGATTTTTTCTCTCCTCCCGGACACGTGCTTGTTCGCTCTCCTCCTCGTCTCGGCTTGTGCCCCGCCCCCTGTATCTCGTTTTCTTCCGCCTCTGCTCCTTCTTTCTCAAATCCACGTTCTCGCTTGGAGACTTTTCCCGGATTGTTTTTTCATCGTTCTGTTTGGATATTGTTGGAATATGTTTAAACCGCAGTCGTGATGCTGACGCCCCCCCCCCCCCCCCCAGAATTTACATGTTTTAAACGTTTCCCAGTGTGTGCCCTGGTCAGAATAGGTACACCGTATCCTTGCGTGTCGTAAGAGACGACTAAGAGGGTTGGCGTCAGGAAGGGCATCCGGCCATGAAAACATTGCCTCAAAAAGAGAACCATGACAATCACAAGTACATATGGGCAGGGTGCAGCCCGAAGTGGAGATCGGTTTCTGAGGTTTGGGACATGGAATGTGGGGACAATGACAGGGAGATCAGGAGAAGTGGTGGAAGTATTGGTCAGAAGAAGAGTGGACATATGTTGTGTGCAAGAGACGAGATGGAAGGGAAGTGGTGTGAGAATGGTGAAGGGTAGGCAGGGACAGAAATACAACTTTGTGTGGCAAGGGTGCCCGGAGGGTGTGAATGGTGTTGGTGTCCTGTTTTCTGAGGAGTTTGTAGACAGTGTGGTGAGTGTGACTAGAGTGAGTGATAGGTTGATGATGGTGAAAATGATGATTGGAAAGCTCTTGGTGAATGTCATCTCGGGATATGCTCCGCAGGTTGGTCGAAGCGATGAAGAGAAGGACAAGTTCTGGTGTGCGATAGAGAAGCTGATGGAAAACGTGAAAGATGAGGAAGTTGTTGTGGTGGGAGGAGACCTGAATACACATGTGGGAAGGAGTATGGATGGTTTTGAGGGAGTTCATGGGGGTTACGGATATGGTGTGAGAAATGGAGAAGGTGAAAGGATTTTGGAGTTTGCTGATGGAGCTGATTTGTTGATTTGTAATACTCAGTTCCAGAAAGAGGACAATAAGCTTGTTACATACACGTCAGGTGGGTCGACGACAACCGTTGACTACCTGATGGTGCGTCGGCGAGATAGGGGGCACCTCCGGGACACAAAGGTGATCCCGGGGGAGGAGGCTGCTTCACAGCACCACTTGGTTGTCTGCGACATAAGGGTGAAAGGTGCGAGGAGAGCTCGGCGGGTGAAGTACCAACCGAGAATGAAGGTGTGGAGGTTGAAAGAGGTGACAGTAAGGGAGGCATTAAAAGAGAGGCTGAGTAGGGTAGAGGATGATGTGGTTGAGCTTGAAAGTGGTTGGATGTCAATGAAAGCTAGTCTGTTGGGAGCCGTTGGTGAGGTATGTGGATGGACAAAAGGACCACTGAGGCACTCGGAAACATGGTGGTGGGATGTTGAGGTTGGAAAGAGGATTGACGAGAAGAGGAAGAAGTTCAAAGAGAGGCAGAAGGCGAAGGGTACGGGAGCAGAAACAGCAGAGCATGAAAGTTATAAGGCAGCCAGGAAGGCTGCAAAGAAAGAGGTAGCTTAGGCGCAGGAGGCATGTAGGAAAATGTTCGGAGAACGCTTGGATTCGGAAGAGGGTCAGAAAGCAGTATTCAGGATTGCAAAGCACATAGCGAAAGAGAGGTGTGATGTGATGGGGGTGAGTTGCTTGAAGGATGAAGTGGGACAAATCGTTGTCGACCCAGATGGAATTAAAGGAAGATGGAAAAGATATATGGAAATGCTGTTGAATACAGAGAATGAATGGGATGGCAACATAGAGAGTAACCCAGTTTTAGGACCGGCAGAGAAGATAACTGAGAAGGAAGTTGAGGAAGCGATAAAAGCAATGAAGAGTGGAAAAGCGGGAGGGCCGACGGGAGTTGTGGGAGATATGTTGAAGGTAGCAGGAAGTTGGGGTGTGAAGAGAATGACAGAGATCTGTAATCTGGTGGTGAAAGAAGGCCGCATTCCAGTGGATTGGGAACTGAGTACCCTCGTCCCTCTATACAAGGGGAAAGGTGACCCTCTGGAGTGTGGCTCGTACCGAGCGATAAAGTTATTGGAGCATGGAATGAAGGTATTGGAAAGGGTGTTGGAGAGGAGGATAAGGAAGAAAGTGAAGATCGACGAAATGCAGTTTGGATTTATGCCAGGAAGAGGAACGACAGATGCGCTTTTCATTGTGAGGCAGTTGCAGGAGAAGTACATGGATAAGAGGAAGAAGTTGTTTTTTGGGTTTGTTGATCTGGAGAAAGCATTCGATAGGGTTCCACGCAAAGTATTGACATGGGCATTGAGGAAGTTAGGAGTGGAGGAATGGTTGATCAGAGTAGTGATGGCAATGTACAAAAGAGCACGCACAACTGTAAGGACGAAGGACGGGAACAGTGGTGAGTTTGAGGTGAAGGTGGGAGTGCATCAGGGGTCGGTACTAAGTCCACTACTATTTGTAGCGGTGATGGAGGTGCTGGCTCAGACCGTAAAGGAGGGTTTACCGTGGGAGTTGTTGTATGCAGATGATCTGGTGTTGATTGCGGAAAGTATGGATGGACTGAAGGAAAAGATGAACAAGTGGAAGGAATGTATGGACACAAAAGGTCTGAAGGTGAATATCGGAAAGACAAAGGTGATGGCAAGTGGTAAAGCATGTGGTGAGGTGGAAAGAACTGGGAAGTGGCCGTGTGCTGTGTGCAGGAAGGGTGTCGGAGTGAACTCCATTCAATGTACAATGTGTGCTGAGTGGGTTCATCAAAAATGTAGTGGTCTGAGAGGGTCATTATCCAGTGTGGCAGCTACATTCAAATGTAAGGTGTGCACAGAGGGAGCTGCAGATGGAGGAAATGTTGAGTTGGATCTTGGAGACGGCGTGAAGCTGGAAGGTGTGAAAACATTTTGCTACCTCGGAGACATGCTGAATGGAGAAGGTGGATCAGACTCGGCAACGGTTGCTCGAGTGAGATGTGCATGGAAGAAGTTTCGGGAACTGAGTGGCGTGCTGATGAGGAGGAGAGTGTCGCTGAAGCTGAAGGGAAAGGTGTATGCTGCATGTGTGAGAAGTGTTATGATTTATGGGAGCGAGACATGGGTAATGAACGTAGAGCAGCAACGAAGGCTGGAAAGGGTGGAAATGCGAATGGTTCGATGGATGTGCGGAGTATCGTTGAGAGAGAGGAAGACAAATGATGAATTGCGAAAGATGATGGGAATATTGCCTGTGATTGATGCTGTGAAGAGGAACAGGTTGAGATGGTTTGGTCATGTATTGAGGAAGGATGAAAGTGACTGGTTGAGAAGAGTGATGGAAGTTAATGTAGAAGGAAGTAGAGGACGGGGAAGACCGAGAAAGACTTGGCTAAAGATGGTGGAAGAAGAAATGCGGGCAAGGGGGTTAACAAGGAGAGATGCAGAAAATAGGGCAAAATGGAGAAGATTGTCATGGGGACCGCAAGGCTAACCCCCGCTCTAGCAGGGAACATGGCCTTAAAATGCATGTTGTTGTTATTGTATCCCTTCAACCTCGATACGGTCAGCGAAGGTGGGTCAGCAGGGGCACACACGCCTCCACATGCAGCAACTACACTTGGATGCAAACATACCCCCATCCCCAGTCAGCGAGAACACAAACTACAACAACAAAACAACAGCTTCCACTCCCAGAATCTGCAGCGCTTTTTGAGGCCAGCGCTTTGGCCTACCTTTTTTATAATTAAAAAAAAGGTTTAAAAAATCAAGCATTTAAACAGACTTGGACGTGTACCTTGACCCCACGGCCAAGGCACACGTCTATCAAGACTGTCCCATTAGCATACACATGCACTTCAACCCCAAGGCTGAAGCACATGGTCAATCAAAACACATGCATCCTGACCCCGAAGGACCAGAATGCATGGTCATACAAGTGGTTTTAACATGAGTATCACAACGAGTAACACAACACACCACTCCCAGAATCTGCAGCATTGGGGGAGGGAAAAGATAAACAAAATGGTGGAGCACCCACCCAACCACCGACCCCTATAACGTTCACCACTCAACACCAAAACACACACACACACCCATATACACATACACATACACATACACACGTGTGCGTGCGCACACACACACACACACACACACACACACACACACACACACACACACACACACACACACACACACACAACACCCACACAACCAACCAACCACCCTTACAACATACACCACCCAACAGCAAAACACACATTCACAACCAACTAGCAGATGCTCTTCAATCTGATTCCTTCCTCCAGGTCCTTAAAACAGTTGTTCACCACCATCTCTTATCTTTCCGCATCCAAATCCTTGATCTTTTCTACCCCTTTTAATACACCCCAAATTTACCTTTATCAAATTAGTTTTCTTTCCTGAAACTTTTAGTAGTGTCAATTTGTTTTATACCATCCCCCACCCCCAACCTCCCCCCCCCCCGCAGCCCTCTCCCTGCCACAGATCTCCCGATGTCCCTGTTCTCCACTGTTGTTGTGCTTCCCTCTCTCTCCCCCTCTTGTCTCCCGCTCCCTTTATTATACGTTGAATGTGTTTTCTGCTTATGTCTTTGGTGTTTTATGTATTGCTCTTACATGAGCCTCGACTTTGTATACAAAACATAACTCACCTCATGACATACACTGCTCAAAACAACAACCACAAACCATCTCCATTTCTCTTCCACTCTCAGTCACTACCGGACCCTTTTTGGGTTGAAAGAACCCACCACACACAACCTCATCCTACACTGTTCGACATCCCTCCATAAACTTCCTCCAAATCCAAAGTGAGCTTTTCAAGGCAGCCTGGGCCACTCTCTCACACATCTTCCTTCTTTCTGTTCCACACACTCCAATTCGAGCAAGACATGCAGAAAAGGAATTGCCAATACACCCTCTCCACCCCACCCCAAATGGCTGACAAGAAACTCGCCAACCCTTCTCCCGACACTCTGCTCCAGCTCACTGTACTCCAGCTCACTTTCCTCTCTTTCTCCATGTTCTCTTCCAAAGGTATGATAATTCCCCCAAGATAACCTGCCTTGTTGCACCTGACCAGATGACAATATCAGGCCGCAACCTTGTCACACAGATCTCCTCTGGGAATACCAATTGCGACTTTAGGTCTGCCACCACCTGCCAATCACAAGCATCTGACAGCCCTCTTGCCTTCCACCTCCTCCTCTTTCCACTTGGTCCTTTTTGACAAACAACACCTCTCTCTCATCAGCCTCCTTCTCCCCTCTTCTCTCTCTCGATCTCATCAGCTCTTGTTGCACCATATCCACTCCCACCACCAGCACTTGATTGTGCCGCCACCTCTATATTCCTGCTGCCAATGCTACTAAGCATGCAGTGCATGCTGCATCATTCCCAGACCTCCACAGTGCATGCAAATACAGTGCATGCTGCATCGTTCCCAGACCTCCACACCAAGAGAAGATCTCATCCTGCAACAACCCACACAATATCAAGTTTGCTGGTGATGAAAGCACGTCATACATTGCCTGCAACAGGAAAAACAGTATTAGCTCCATCCTCCAAATCTCTTGCCACTTCAACATCCTCACATGCACACCTTCCCACCGAGCCTGTCCACTTGCTTTCACATAGCTTCTCTCCTCCTCCTTTCTTCTCACCTCCCTCTCAACCATCTTCATCCTTTCTTTCGTAGGTAGTGCTTCATCAACCCCAAGCCATGCTTCCTGTGCTGGACAATTCCCATGACTGCCCCCTGTTGCAATCATTACTCTATCTCATCCAACTCTGATTTTGCAATCCACTTCCGACTTCCCTTCTTCTCTAGGAGAGCATTCTTCACCAATCGATCACTAATCCCACACCATCTTGAACTCCCACACCTTCACCACTTTAAAGTCCTTGGTTGGTGATGATAAGGGAAACCGGAGTTTTTCACTCTGACCATAAAAACAGCAACAAGTACAGATACATTCAAAGAAGACCGCCCCCATGCCAAATAAATAAATATCCTCCAGCGCGGCATTGCCGGGGCACCTCTGGCACCTGGCAATACCGCCATACAGCTCATGGAGACTGTATTCGGAGGGAGAGGTGTACAATAATTGATAAATTGCATAATAAAAATCATTATAATGATCGAAAAATATTTTCTTAATCAATTGGCTAATGGCATATCTAAACAACCAGTGCTTCATCCAAAGCTGTAAGTTTTTGATAATTAATTAAATAAGCCATTAATCGGAAAAATTAAATAATTAATTAATTAATCAATAAATAATTAATTAATCTATTAATTGATTAATCAAAAAATCAAAAATATCCTTTATAGCCACATCACCTGGTCACTGTCGTGTCCAAATATCATCTTCCTAGCTCAAAAGGTGCCTGTAATAATGCCCAGAAGATAAAGGAAATAAATAAGTACTTAATTAATCGATAATAATTAAGTAACTCATCAATTAATTGATTAATCAAAAACAAAAAATACCGCTTTTGCCAAAGCACTTGCTCACTATTGTGCCTAAATTTCAGCTTCCTAGCTCAAAGGATGGCTGAGATGTCGCCCGGACTAACAAGAAAACAAGAAACCGGAGTGAAAACGGAGTACTCCCTTTCAGCGCCCGTCATTGCCGGGCCCCCTTTAGTGCCCAGCAATGACGTCATGCAGCACCTGGAGATGGCATAGGAAAGGAGCAGTGCACAACAAACAAACAAGAAAAACAAACAAGTACAGATACATTCAAAGTACACCGCCTCCATGCCAAAAAAATTAATATCCTCCAGCGCGGCAATGCCGTGGCGCCTTCGGTGCCCGGCAATACCGCAGAGCAGCTCATAGAGACTGTATTGCGTGGGAGAGGTGTACAATAATTGATTGATTAATTGCATAATTAAAATCAATAAACAATTAAAAGTGCGGGCAGTGATGATCCGGGACCATGTCGCTCCATCCCGATTGGACACGTGCGTGCCAGAGTCGTTGACAACGGCAGCCCGGATTCGATTGTTTAAAGTTTGAACTGAATCGATCGAAAAATGAAGGAGATGCATTTTTAAGGTTTTCAAGAAATCCAATATGGCCGCCATGTCATGTGACCTATGACCTCATAATTAGGCTATGCATCCGATCAAGTGATATACTCTAAGTGGTCAAAGTTTCAAGTTCATCTGACTAAAGGTTTGGCCTGTAGGTCGATACAAAGTTCATGGCATCACAATATTAATTTTAAAAAAAATGCAGAGTCAGCACTTTTTTTAATTGGCGCGCCATAGACTAATTAACAAAAAAAATCGGAGAAAAGAGCGTTCTTGTCATGCAGCTCCTGGAGATGGCAAGGGAAAGGAGCGGTGTACAATATTCTTCAAACAGCATAACACTCCCAACTATCGCCTCACAAACCCACTCACAAAAACCTCCATCCTCTACATATCCAATCGCAATATCATAAACAATCAATGGGCACAATACTCGTGGCATCAATGCAAACTTCAAACACCATTCCTTCAACTTACCTGGCAAAGCGCATCCATCAATCCTCTTCAAACCTCTCAAAAGCTTGTTCCTCACCTCCTCACCCTTCCCAAATCATTCAACTCCGCCATATACCATCTTCCCAAACTCTTCATGGGGGTCTCCGCCAATGATGGAACCACCTACACTCCCAGCTCAAAACTGTGACTGTAATCCAACACACATTGTCTCACCACCACACTCCTCGACTTCTTGCTTTAAAGCCCATATCCTTGCCCACCACATCAACCTTTCCAATTACTCCAGTAGCACTACTGCTGCATCAGCTGACTGTTGGATCACGGTCAGGTCATCAATGAACATCGTTGGCAAGTTCTGACCAGGGGCGAGCTCCACAAGAAGAAGAATATTGACGATATATTATTACCCATCAATATTATTACTCCACAAAATAAATATTTGCACAAATGCTGAAATCTGCTAAAATGGACCAAATACCATAATAGTCACCCATCCCAACTTTATTTCCTTGTCTGTGACATTTTCATATTGCTGAAAAGTGGAACTGCTTTTTTTCTCCTTGTTGTAATTGCACATTCATGCTTTATCAATGCATTTTCTAATCTTTATCCCAAAGAAGAACACAGAGTGCAAGGGGGAGCTAGTGCACTGTATGATATACTATAGCTATGTATATATATTGCTACGGTTTTGAGATTGGCACATATTGGTCATTAAAGGTTAAAGGGTTGCCCCCCATAGTTAGTCCACGAGCAACACGTAGGCCACCTGTAGTATTAGTTATGTCATAGTATGTGTAAGTATAGGCCATTTCCACTAGTAATATCTGCGTTGTGTAAAGACATGAGATGCATTTTCTTGGCCCTTTCATTTTGCGTCCACCCTCCAAGTTCCACCTATGGGCATAATTGATCCCCCGCCCCATTTGGCTGATCCCTCAGTTTGTTACGCTTTGGCTACCCGCAGCATTTATTATGCTTTGGCTGCCAGCAGCATTCGCTGCCCTTTGTTCGCTCGCTAGTCGAGTAACATGAGGTAGGCCTAAGAGGGAGGAGCGCGGGGTCGGGGTGGGGCGGCGTCAAGGTAGCGTGTCAGAGGCGATGACGGTAAGGGCCACCAGCCAACCAGGGCTCTAAGGACATGGCGTGATAGGGCGTGGTAAGGCGTGTCTGGTAAGTGCTGGAAGGTTCGCGGGGCGTGCCTATAAAAGTCTCGGCACAAAGCCCTTGAACAGGACTTATGCACGAGGACTCGTTGGGAAAGGGCGTGATAAAAGGACTCGCAGAGGGGGAGGACTTGTGTCAAAGGACTTGGTGGAAGGAACTTGCTTGAAGGACTCGAAGAGGGCTGGTTGGGAGCGCATTGTAAGCACTTCGAGGCTTAGCGCTTCAAGGCTATTGAACTGTATTCGCCTATTACGTACGCGGCCACAGCGAAACCAGCCGATAGCGAATGACCCAGCCACGCAAGTAAACGCGGCAATAGCCGCCAGTGAATTACCACCAGCCACGCCAGAGCCGCCCCTACCGTTCGCCCCATAATAACCCAGCGCGTCCAAACGGCACGTCATGAGCTCCTGCCTGCTACGAGATCCATCTTCGTGGTACGAGCTGGGGACCGGAGAGAGCTGACCATCCGTGGACATGCCCTCCATCCCTGGACGTTCTGACCTTCATCTGCAATCCCCGTGTGAGTGTGTGTGTGTGAAACGGGCCCGTAGTCTCTGGGATATTAAGTATAAGACTGCTTAAGGACTGCCCTGTGTCTCTGCTCTCATCATTGTGAATAGTGGAAATAAACTTGTTCTTCCTTTCCAATTCGATCGCCTCTATGATTTCGCCATTGACTAAACGTGGTACGAATAAGACCGCTAGAATCGGGTTCACCATCTAAACGGCTCGGATCACGTGTTCGCTACCGCTTGGCGCATCCACCAACACACGTGATTCGTGCGAGGCTTATCTCCTCGTTTCAGGGCAGCGCGAGTAATTAGGTAATAGTGAATTTGGCCTAAAACCCTATTCCGCGCTGTCCGGAAAGGACGTCATAGGCCTCGGGTCGCGCCTGGTCAGTCAAAGACAAGGGGACTAATCCCCCCTTGGTAAGGGGATAAGGCCGGCGGCAGATCCGCAACAATATATTAGGGTGGCCCTTAAACGGGGTGAAAATTTTAAAATGTGAATTTGAATGTTCCCATGGCCTAAGTGTGATCAATGTGGGATAGAAACACTGCAGTCAAAATTTTATACAAGTCTGTTTATATTTAGAGGTAGTCCAGGCACCTTCAAAATCAAGATTTTATATATATATATATATATATATATATATATATATATATATATATATATATATATATATTTTTTTTTTCTCGTCCATAGATGTGATAATTATTCATAAGTATGTTTCATCAAACGGTGTTTATTTATTTCTGTGATACATACTGTATTATCTGTGATATATGTGTTTTTAGTGTTACGTGACCTCAATCACATGGCCGACAGGGGGAAATGTTCAAGGGTGCTGGACTACCTCTAAAGATTTATGAATTTAGCTGACATTTGGTCTGGTTTGTTGTTAGGGCAAATGGACCAGTTGTAGAGGGTGAAAACGTAACATTTCAAACTTTCAAAAATAAGGGCCACCCTAATATATTGTTACGGTTTTCCGCCGCCCTTCTTCCCCTTACCAAGGGGGGATTAAGCCGTTCTTTTACGTTCTTTCTGGGCTCGTTCTTTCTGGGCCTGGTGTAACTGAGAGACTTGAAACGCCTCTTCCGGGCAAACGCAAGGTAGGGTTTCGGGACCAAGTCTCGCTCGTACCTAAATACCTGCGTCGCCACGGAAGCGGGGAACCAAGCCTCGCATGAGCCACGTGTAATTTGAGTACACCGAGCGGATTGCGTACCACGTGGTCAGTGCAGTCACCGTTAATATTTGACCCCGATTAGAGTGGTTCTATTCATACCACGCTTAGTCAATTAGGGAAAACACAAGAACAATCGAATGGAAGGAAGAACACAGGTTTAATTATTATTCCCAATATTATGTACAATGATCGGTACAAGCAGGGACACAGAGCAGAACTGAAGCAGTCTTATTCCAAATCCCAGACTCGGGCCCGTTCACACTCACACAGGGAATTGCAGGCAGGATGATGTTCAGGCCAAACGCGCCGACTTGGTCATCCAGGAACGGCCTCGTCCGGCTCTCCTCGGTCAGAGCACGTCCCATGATGATGGCAAGCAGGCGGTGGAAGGATCCTCATAGCGCGTCTCCTGAACAAAAGCAGATGATGAGGCAGAAAGGCGGGAAGGAATGTACGCGTCTCTTGGCGCGGCTGGCGGTTCCACAGCGCGTTTTGCAACCAGCGCGTTATCACTCACGTAACCCAATGCACTATAGCGGCTCGGCTTCAAGCTCAACCGCGCGTCACTTTAATATGAGCGCGTATCTTGGTTCATGCGCATCTTTCTCCGATCTCGTATCTTTCAAGCTCTACTGCTGACCGCGCTCCTTCAACTCCTCACTCAATGCCAACTCACCGCCAACTGCTCGACTCGATGCTCAACTCCACTTACTGCGCCACTACTCCAACTGCTCACGAGTCCTCCTGGGGGCTTTGCGCGACGGGTTATATTTGCCATGCCCTGAGCCTTCTCGAGCGTTCCAACCACGCCCTGTGACGCTGTGCTGCAGCCACACCCTGTGAGCCCTGATTGGCGGCTCGCACTTACCGTCAGCTTCTTCGCCACACTCATTCGGCCCCTGACCCGACCCTCCAGGCCTGCCTCATGTTAATTCACGCCAAAAAGCCAAAGGCAGCACAAAGATACATAAGGCGATGGAGGCGGCATAGGACAATGGAAGCGATGAAAGGACCTATTCTCCTTACTCTACTGAACGCAAAACTAACACAGGAAAAGGACTATTTTCACACATACTATGAAATAACTGAACTATGGCGAGGCTACGTGTTGTTTGTGTGACTAACTATGAGGGGGAAATTTAACCTTTAGTTTCCGTTCTACCTCATCGGCTGCTTTTGTTCAAGAGACGCACTACGAGGACCCTTCCACCGCCTGCTTGCCATCTTCGCGGGACGTGCTGGGACTGTGGAGAGCCGGACGTGGCCATTCCTGGACGACCACGTCGACACGTTTGGCTGGAACATCAACCCATCTGCAATTCCCTGTGTGAGTGTGACGGGCCCGAGTCTGGGCAGTAAGATAAGACTGACTAAGTGCTACTCTGTGTCTCTGCGTCCACCAATCACTGTATATACATGTGGGAATAATAATTAAACCTGTGTTCTTCCTTTTCCATTCAATCATTCCTGTGATTTCCTCATTGGCTAAGCATGGTACGAATAGAACCGCTCGAATTGGGGTTCCACTACCTAAAACTGCACGGACCACATGGTACTCAATCCGCTCGGTGTACCCAGATCACACGTGGCTCGTGCGAGGCTTGCTTCCTCGCTTCCGTGGTGGCACAGGGATTTAGGTACGAGCGAGACTTGGTCCCGAAACCCTACCTTGCGTTTTGCCCGGAAGAAGCGTTTCAAGTCTCTCGGTTCCGCCAAGCTCAGAAAGAACAAGGGGATTAATCCCCCCTTGGTAAGGGTAAGAAGGGCGGCAGAGAACAGTAACAATATATATATATATATACTGTCGCGCGATCCCTTCGGTTAACACCAGGGCTTGCGGATGACCAAACGGGCTTTAATGGTAGGCGACGATCAAACACGGATTCGGCTACTAGAGCACGGGAGGAAGAATGAAGGGGAAGAAGCGCAAGCGTGTACCTGGAGGAAATGAACTCAAAACGAACACAAGATTTTGAAAGGGAAGAGAAAATAATACAAGGATTTATTTACAAGGAATCGCGGTACAGGAAAATACACGCCGGTAATAAAATGTCCTAATCGGGACGTCCCCACTCACACTTCAAATACAAGACAAAGGAGGAATCACTAAAATAAATGTTCGTTATGTGCGTCTGTGGGTGCGAGCTTATCTGTCTGTCGTCAAGGAGGGTCTGGCTTCGAGCGCAGTCGTCTGACCGCGGCTCCGGTCAGCGGGAAGCAGGCATCGATGCGCCCCTCGTTCGCGCGCCGTAAGGCTTCACCAAGCGCCTCGCTGCACCTGTCAGCCTCGCTCGTAGTACCAAGCACCAAGAAGAACCCAGGGGAGAGAGTGCGAAGGAAAACCAGGGAAGACCCGCCAAGAGCTCCGAGCGACAAGATATCTCCAAGACTCCAGCGCAGACAGGAGACACAGCTTCACGCACGAAGAGGAGAGAGAAAATGTCGTCGAGCGAGTCCTTTTTGTCACTTCGCGTGTGACGTCAATTCTGGCGTGTTCCCAATCAGAGCCTCATCTCTCGACCTCTCGAATGTTCTGACTGTGCTAGTGCCCTCCCATTGGCCAAGTGCTTCCCGCCCTGTGGTGTTGCTCGCCCTTCCCCCTAGCCAATTAACAGTCATCCTGGGCGTGGCTCCCAGCCTTGCTCGATGCTTGGTCGCCCATGCCGGTGTTGTACGCGGCTGCTGCCTGCTTGTCTTTCTGGTCAGTCATTGTAAGGGGAGGGAATTTAATTACTCTTGTGCACTCAGGACCTATCTAAGTGTCTATATGAGAATGCGTTGCCATAAGGGACACAGGTTTGGCAACAGGGGGAACGACAAACAAAGGAATATTACCCATAATCCTTGTACTATTTAGCACGCCCCGCCCCCTCGGACACCAATGCAGCTTATACCGACAAACCGGGCTAAACATAGAACTTATTACAGGTAGATTCTCTATCACGACTGTCGAATACCTACCTATACAGATCTATCTGGCTCTAGATATTCCATCTACCCAAATTCATAACAATACATACATATACAGTATACATATACAGTATATTATATATATATATATATATATATATATATATATATATATACATACATACATACATACATACATACATACATATATATATATATATATATATATATATATATATATATATATATATATATATATATATATATATATATATACCGCATTTAAAAAGATTTCTCCAACAAGCTAATAAATATCTAACTACGAAGGTGTTAGTCAAAAACAATCCAAAGCAATAATTGGTCCACAATGGACCATCCACTGATTACATGTGCAATGATGGATTTTAAAATCTTTTTTTGCATGCAAATATGAAACAAAGCCATAACATTGTTAAACCTGCATTGCATACAGTATATAGTGCCTTCAGCAAGTTGTCACACCCCTTAGCGTTTTTCACATTTTGTTATGTTACTGCCTTAATTTAAAAAGGATGGAATTGAAATTTTTTACGGCATGGCCCATAGGTCAAAGCCATCTAGAACAGTGTTTTTCTGGCCGTATGTATGTATGCATGTATGTATGCATGTATGTATGTATTTATGTATGTATGTATTGTCCTATCCATAGCCAATAAAGACCGGTCTCGGATGGATTCCCGAACGAGCTTACACTCCGAGGCGTTAAGTCAAAAATGACGGTGTTCTTTACACGCGAGGGAAAGGAGAACGACGAACTTACCTTCACGGGTCCCAACGGACGTCTTCACACCTGCGACAATCAACTCAAACCGACACGGATTTAAAATGTACAAAAATACCGGCTTTATAGAAGAAATGCCGGTAACAAAATAACACACTGCAAAACTAAGATTCCTAAATGGGACGTACCCTCACAGACCCGTATGTACACAAAGGGAACAATAAAAGTGAAAATAAATGTGTGTGTGTTTTTAGGTACTTAGCTCTGAGCGTCTCCTGAACCCCTTCGAGAATCGTCAAAACTCCCGCGTCCTTGGCGGGAACAGCACAGGCCTCCATGCACAGTTCGCTACTTCTCACGATCACGATGATGATGTCGGAACACGACCGTTCAACACCAAACCCCACAGCCAAGAGCTCGTAATCTTCGACTGTTCGTTGAGACTGTCCCACCGCAAGAGAGCTTATCGGTGACCGTTCACCTCCAGATCCAGAAACCAAGAGAGAAAATGTCAGGGATGTAGTTCTTTATGAAATCCCGAAGCAGAGAGAGAAAATGTCGGCCCTCCAACTCCTTTGTCCTCAAGGCTCTGACGTCATCCGATGCCACCCGTGCCTGCTCCTGTCAGCCAGTCCCTCTCTTCGTTGCTCGACAAATATCACCAAAACCACTGGTCACCGGGGCGTGGCCTCCCGGACCTGCCTGCTTGATGTTATCACACGTCCGTGGTATCATCGTTGGTGCTCAAAGTCCTGTTTCCAGTTGCTATTATTTAGTGCCTTTTAATGCGCTATTGCCTGGCTTTGTGTGTGTGCTGCATTGTCATAAGGAACAGAGGAAAAATAACAGAGGGAATTACATACAGGGGATTCATAACCCATAATCCCTAACTAATTAACATAACCCCACCCCTCTCATGGGGACACTTATACACTTATATGATATACAGTTTACCGGATCCCTACTTATGTACATGGGGGTTCTTCTTCCTCATCACGACATACGGAGCACACTACCTATACAATATTCCACCTGGCTCGAAGGTAATCATTGTTTACCCCACAAAAAAATAACCGGCAGACCCCCAAAGACTCAAAAGACCCAAAATACCCCAGAGACCCAAAATACCTCAAAACCCTTAAAGACCCAGAGGACCTAAAGACCTCGAAGACCCCAAAGATCCAAAAAGACCCCAAAGCCTCAAAAGACCCCGAAGACCCAAAATACCTAAACTACCCTTAAAGACAATGACAACTCAAAAGACCAAGAAGACTTTAAAGACCCAAAATATCCCAAAGAACCAAAAGACCAAAATACGCTGAAGACCCTTAAAGACACAGAAGACCCAAAATACCCCCAAATACCCAAAATATCCTGTGGACTCATAAATACCCAAAAGACCATGAAGACCCAAAAGTCCCCAAAGACCTTAAAGAACAAAAATACACTAAAGACCCAGAAGACCCAAAAATCCCAAAAGACCCAACCAAGTTGTCAATTCTCCCACAGATAATTGTCACTCTCTTTCTGTCACTGCTTCCGGGGCAATCGCTGCCAACCATAGGTGCACCATTGCATGCTTGGTCAGCGTTGCCCAGATAGGTCAGGTGGCAGAGCACTGGTACAGTTCACCAGAGGAACTGGGTTCGATTCCTGGTCTGAATGCACATTACGATTTTGAAATTCCAACCGTACAGAACGACTCCAAATCCAGATGTAACATCAGCATGGATTTAAATATTTGTTTATGTCACGAGTGTTCATGAAAGTTTATTTTTTATATTAATGCTATTTAATTTGTGATTGGGATGGAAAGGATGGCTGAGATATCACCAGACAAACAAACATGAAAACAAGAAAGAAGAAAAACAACCAGAGTGAAAACTGAGTACTCCCTTTCGGTGTGCGACATCACCGGGCACCGAAATGCAGTGCCAAGGAGCGCTGTACAAAAACAAACAAAGAATTGCAGTGAAAACTGAGTCCTCCCTTTTTGGAGATGGAATGGGAAAGGAGAGGATATGGGATTACCTGGAAACAGAGAAGGAGAAGAGGAACCCAACTAACCTTACAGAACTTTAGAATGTACTACAAGATATTTGGCGCATCATTCCTGTGAGAGTGCTTCAGTCATATACAGAAAGCATGGGTAAAATAGTGATGGTAATCAAGAAGGCAAAGGATGGGCACACAAAGTATTCCTTTTCTGTTTCATCTCCGAATTCCCCTTCCTCTTCTTGATGTGTGTTCGTTCATTCAGCTTTTGTGCAGCTTATTCACCCCCATGTGCCCTCCCCCTCCTCTTGTTCCAACTTCTACTCTGATGTTGGTGTTTACCCCTTTTCGTTCTGTCCCTTCCATTCTGCTCTTCCTCCTCCATGAACCTTAATCATGTATACACCAAAAAAAAACTAAACACAAAAGTACTGCGGTTTTGGGAAACCACCAATAAGTAATGGCAACCAACATGCAGGTCCATTAGAATAGTTATTTCACAGCAGATCATTATCTTAGCCCCTTCCTCTTATTCCAGGTTAGTATATCTTTATGCGTTGGGGAAGGGAAAGATAGGCCCTCCACTCAGAAGGGATAACTTACCAGGCAAATGCACAAAGATTGCATCCACAGATTGATTTAAAGTCTTGAAGGACAGAAGACAGACCAGAGACCATTGGGATATGCACTAATCAGGGCCTGAGGAACTTTGGGGGAGCTTGAGGAGGCGTAGTGACAGGATCCTCCAATCGGGAGCCTGGACACCCTCGAACAGTAGCCCCACCCTTGCTAGGACCCTGAAAAAAGGCCTTGTACACGTTTTCTCTCTCTCTCTCTCTTTCTCTATTTCTCTCTTTCTCTCTTTCTCTCTTTCTCTCTTTCTCTCTTTCTCTCTCTCTCGGGTTCACCTAGTACAGTGGTAGCCAAAAGTATTGGCACCGTTGCACTTTTTCAAATAATGCACCATTTTTTCCAGCAAATAAAAAAATATATTTGGGTATCCACATTTGTATTTCATTGGTTTTCAGTGGAACAAAACAAAAAAAAAGCTGAAGAAATTACTAAATCTTAGCTTATTCCACACAGAAATCCTAAAATGGCCCGGACAATATTAATGGCATCTTTTAGAAGTTGTTAGAAATAATTAGATTTCAAGCAGGTGATTCTCCTTTACTTTGGAATTGAACTCACCTGTGGTGAGTTGCAGGTGCCTGCAATATAAAAATCACTCATTCAACCAGTTTGAATAGAGAAAAGGAGTCATTCTGCTGTTTTGTGTCACTGTGTGCATCGCCAGCCAGGTGCTCGTTGGTGAGGTCACGACAAAGGTCGTCACGAGGAGAAGCATTGTGTAACCTTGTAACCATTTTGCAACAGGTTCCCAACGTTCGTTTTCCCCTCCCCCTTCCCCGTGAATGTGTGTGGGGTCCTTGTTGCATTTATTCGTAGTGATCGTAAAAAGGCGTAGAATAAGCTACGTTTCTGCATCTTGTCCCTTTTTCTTTCCTACCGATAAGTTTCACTGTAAATAAATCAAATCGTTAAGCGTTTCCTTTCCCTCTGTCCATGAATGTGTTTTTTTCCCATTGGTCCGCCATTGTTCGCACCTAGAGTAGCGATCGGCCGTAACAAAACTAGCATCAGCCCGGCAAGTACCAACGGTTGCTCCGCCGTCGAAATTTCCATCCAGGAACAAAGGAAAGTGGTACACCGCCAGAGGGTACGGTACGTTCCCCGATTGAAACCGTCACGTGGTACAGGTAAGCGGTGTTAGACGATGGACCCTGTTATCGCTTGACGGACCAATTCGTAGTTCCTGGTTATCAACCTGCGGAAGTATGAAGTTAATCTGCATGGCCAACACTTTTTTCTTTTTTTTTGGAAATACCAACTTCTGTCCTGGAAGTCCTTGGTCCCCTTGTGTTTTATACCTCTCCCCCCCACCCCTTCCCACGCCTCCTCCCCCCAAGCCCTCTCCCTCCCACACTTCTTCCTGCTCTCAAATGTTGTGTTTGTGTGCTTCCCCTTCTCTCCCCATCTTGTCTTCCGCTCCCTCTTTTTATATGTTTTGTTTGTCTGGTTGATTTGTTTGTGAAGTAAATGTTAGCTCTTTCACGAGCCTCGATTCAGTATACAAAACAAAACAAAAAAAAGCCGCAGGTAAGTTTGGGAGGGAACAGAGGTTAACCCCCTCAGAGTAGACCCGAACCCTGGGCCGTAACAGTACTCTCAGAGTGAAAAACCCATACCTTATGGCTGTCCTAACTCGCTTCTTCATTCAAGGACTGTGGTCCCTGGTCCTATAACTTCTGTTTTTTCTATACCCTTCATTATCTTGAACATCTCTATCAATCAGATAACTCTCACCATTGTTACTAGATGAAGTCTTACCCCTTCTTTCATCTTTATTTATGTCCTTTCATCTTCATCCCTAGGAACCACCTTTCAAGGCCATTTTTCCCCGCAGAGCAGGGGTTGGCCTTTTTCGGGCACCTTGGTCCCATTTTTGAAGCAATGTTTTATGGCCGGATGCCCTCCCTGCCGCCAAACCTGTTAATCACCTCTTGCGACACACAGGGAATTACCAGTGAACTGGTACTCAATTTGCCGACCTCAGAAGGATGACAGGCTGAGTCAACCACCCTGGTGTTAATTCAGCGATCGACTGGGATTCGAACCCAGGATCCTAGGATCCCAAGCCGGCACCCTAACCGCTAAACCAACACCAGGCTTTTGATCTATAATGTAACTACCTGCAATAAACAACGTCCAAACCCAATACCTTGGCACAGTGATGTTTGTCCACTCACACGTCTACTACCCACTCCCTGATCCTTCTCCTTGTGCGACATGCGCTAAGACTGCCCCTTGCATCATGTCGGCCCTATTTCCATTATTTATTAACCATCATCAGCACATTACATTTTATAATATTAAGCTGCAGTCTGCATCTGCCAAAATAACTCATAGTGACACTTTAGGGTACAAAGTTTCCCCAAATTGTTGTACGGATCACATGGTGCATAAATTGGCGAGGGTATATCGCCCCACGATATGTTGCGGGACCTGGAAAAATCGGACATGTTCTATTTCATCACAACATGTCTGTGCTATTGGCCAGTGGAAAGATAGAGGATTTGGTGAGCAAAACCACTCATTTTGAAATTATCATACCTAAATATGAGATTTTAAAAAATAACTCCATGACGAGACAATACTCAGGGCCAATGAACAAAGACTGCACAGTGATTCTATTTACACGATTTAACCCTTAGATGCGGGAGTCAAAAATCCTACATAAACGCAGCCATTGGGCCTGGGAGCCCCAACGGATGTATTCGTGTAATGTTAAAAAAAAAATTATCGATTTTTTTCTTTCATATCCTTTTTCAATCCAAGTCGATGCTCATGGATGTGTATTTGCTCAGAAAATGTGAATCATTGATCCTATTAGCTGGAAGAATCCCATACAAGTAATGAATCTTTTTTTTTTTTTTGGAAAAAAATTTTTTTGTTCTTGGTTTTTCGACTTTTTTTCTCTAAAAAGTTGACGTTCATGGAGGAGTATTTGCTCAAAAAATATGATTCACTAATCCTTTTATTTAGAATGCATATGTCCACAGCTGTCAAAAATCCTACACCTATGCATCCATTGGGCCTCGGAGGCCCCATAAATGTATTAGTGTAAAGTTTTTTACTTTTCATATTTTTGTCACTGAATATTTGTAACCAAGTTATAGGAGCATTTTTTTTTTTTTTTTTTTTTAATACTGAATCGAGGCTCGTGAAAGAGCTGACAACCGCGAGGGAAAGACAGCACAGGGGGACCACGAGGGAAAGACAGCACAGGGGGACCACAAGGGAAAGACAGCACAGGGGGACCACGAGGGAAAGACAGCACAGGGGGACCACGAGGGAAAGACAGCACAGAGGGACCGCGAGGGAAAGACAGCACAGAGGGACCGCGAGGGAAAGACAGCACAGTGGGACCGCGAGGGAAAGACAGCACAGAGGGACCACGAGGGAAAGACAGCACAGAGGGACCGCGAGGGAAAGACAGCACAGGGGGACCACGAGGGAAAGACAGCACAGGGGGACCGCGAGGGAAAGACAGCACAGAGGGACCAGGAGAGAAAGACAGTACAGAGGGACCGTGAGGGAAAGACAGCACAGGGGCACCACGAGGGAAAGACAGCACAGAGGGACCGCGAGGGAAAGACAGTACAGTGGGACCACGAGGGAAAGACAGCACAGTGGGACCGCGAGGGAAAGACAGCACAGTGGGACCGCGAGGGAAAGACAGCACAGAGGGACCGCGAGGGAAAGACAGGACAGTGGGACCACGAGGGAAAGACAGCACAGTGGGACCGCGAGGGAAAGACAGCACAAAGGGACCACGAGGGAAAGACAGTACAGAGGGACCGCGAGGGAAAGACAGCACAGAGGGACCGCGAGGCAAAGACAGCACAGGGGGACCACGAGGGAAAGACAGCACAGAGGGACCGCGAGGAAAAGACAGCACAAAGGGACCGCGAGGGAAAGACAGTACAGTTGGGACCGCGAGGGAAAGACAGTACAGAGGGACTGCGAGGGAAAGACAGCACAGAGGGACCGCGAGGGAAAGAGAGTACAGAGGGACCGCAAGGGAAAGAGAGTACAGAGGGACCGCGAGGGAAAGACAGTACAGTTGGGACCGCGAGGGAAAGACAGTACAGAGGGACTGCGAGGGAAAGACAGCACAGAGGGACCACGAGGGAAAGACAGCACAGAGGGACCGCGAGGAAAAGACAGCACAGAGGGACCACGAGGGAAAGGCAGCACAGAGGGACCATGAGGGAAAGACAGCACAGGGGCACCACGAGGGAAAGACAGCACAGAGGGACCGCGAGGGAAAGACAGTACAGTGGGACCACGAGGGAAAGACAGCACAGTGGGACCGCGAGGGAAAGACAGCACAGTGGGACCGCGAGGGAAAGACAGCACAGAGGGACCGCGAGGGAAAGACAGTACAGTGGGACCGCGAGGGAAAGACAGCACAGTGGGACCACGAGGGAAAGACAGCACAAAGGGACCACGAGGGAAAGACAGTACAGAGGGACCGCAAGGGAAAGACAGCACAGAGGGACCGCGAGGGAAGGACAGCACCGGGGGACCACGAGGGAAAGACAGCACAGAGGGACCGCGAGGACAAGACAGCACAAAGGGACCGCGAGGGAAAGACAGTACAGTTGGGACAGCGAGGGAAAGACAGCACAGAGGGACCGCGAGGGAAAGACAGCACAGAGGGACCGCGAGGGAAAGAGAGTACAGAGGGACCGCGAGGGAAAGACAGTACAGGGGACTGCGAGGGAAAGACAGCACAGAGGGACCACGAGGGAAAGACAGCACAGAGGGACCGCGAGGGAAAGACAGCACAGAGGGACCGCGAGGGAAAGACAGCACAGAGGGACCATGAGGGAAAGACAGCACAGAGGGACCGCGAGGGAAAGACAGCACAGGGGGACCATGAGGGAAAGACAGCACAGGGGGACCGCGAGGGAAAGACAGCACAGAGGGACCGCGAGGGAAAGACAGCACAGAGGGACCGTGAGGGAAAGACAGCACAGGGGGACCACGAGGGAAAGACAGCACAGGGGGACCACGAGGGAAAGACAGCACAGAGGGACCGCGAGGGAAAGACAGCACAGAGGGACCGCGAGGGAAAGACAGCACAGGGGGACCATGAGGGAAAGACAGCACAGGGGGACCGCGAGGGAAAGACAGCACAGAGGGACTGCGAGGGAAAGACAGCACAGAGGGACTGTGAGGGAAAGACAGCACAGAGGGACCACGAGGGAAAGACAGCACAGAGGGACCGCGAGGGAAAGACAGTACAGTGGGACCGCAAGGGAAAGACAGCACAGTGGGACCATGAGGGAAAGACAGCACAGAGGGACCACGAGGGAAAGACAGCCAGAGGGACCGCGAGGGAAAGACAGCACAGGGGCACCACGAGGGAAAGACAGCACAGAGGGACCGTGAGGGAAAGACAGTACAGTGGGACCACGAGGGAAAGACAGCACAGTGTGACCGCGAGGGAAAGACAGCACAGTGGGACCGGGAGGCAAAGACAGCACAGAGGGACCGTGAGGGAAAGACAGTACAGTGGGACCGCGAGGGAAAGACAGCACAGTGGGACCGCGATGGAAAGACAGCACAAAGGGACCACGAGGTAAAGACAGTACAGAGGGACTGCGAGGGAAAGACAGCACAGAGGGACCACGAGGGAAAGACAGCACAGAGGAACCGCGAGGGAAAGACAGCACAGAGGGACCGCGAGGGAAAGACAGCAAAGAGGGATCATGAGGGAAAGACAGCACAGAGGGACCGCGAGGGAAAGACAGCACAGGGGGACCGCGAGGGAAAGACAGCACAGTGGGACCGCGAGGGAAAGACAGCACAGAGGGACCACGAGGGAAAGACAGCACAGAGGGACCGTGAGGGAAAGACAGCACAGGGGGACCGTGAGCGAAAGACAGTACAGGGGGACCACAAGGGAAAGACAGCACAGAGGGACCACGAGGGAAAGACAGCACAGAGGGACCACGAGGGAAAGACAGTACAGTGGGACCGCGAGGGAAAGACAGCACAGAGGGTCCGCGAGGGAAAGACAGTACAGTGGGACCGCGAGGGAAAGACAGCACAGTGGGACCACGAGGGAAAGACAGCACAAAGGGACCACGAGGGAAAGACAGTACAGAGGGACCGCGAGGGAAAGACAGCACAGAGGGACCGCGAGGGAAAGACAGCACAGGGGGACCACGAGGGAAAGACAGCACAGACGGACCGCGAGGAAAAGACAGCACAGAGGGACCACGAGGGAAAGGCAGCACAGAGGGACCATGAGGGAAAGACAGCACAGGGGCACCACGAGGGAAAGACAGCACAGAGGGACCGCGAGGGAAAGACAGTACAGTCGGACCACGAGGGAAAGACAGCACAGTGGGACCGCGAGGGAAAGACAGCACAGTGGGACCGTGAGGGAAAGACAGCACAGAGGGACCGCGAGGGAAAGACAGCACAGAGGGACCGCGAGGGAAAGACAGTACAGTGGGACCACGAGGGAAAGACAGCACAAAGGGACCACGAGGGAAAGACAGTACAGAGGGACCGCGAGGGAAAGACAGCACAGAGGGACCGCGAGGGAAAGACAGCACAGGGGGACCACGAGGGAAAGACAGCACATAGGGACCGCGAGGAAAAGACAGCACAAAGGGACCGCGAGGGAAAGACAGTACAGTTGGGACCGCGAGGGAAAGACAGCACAGAGGGACCATGAGGGAAAGACAGCACAGAGGGACCGCGAGGGAAAGAGGGTACAGAGGGACCGCGAGGGAAAGACAGTACAGTTGGGACCGCGAGGGAAAGACAGTACAGAGGGACTGCGAGGGAAAGACAGCACAGAGGGACCACGAGGGAAAGACAGTACAGTTGGGACCGCGAGGGAAAGACAGCACAGAGGGACCGTGAGGGAAAGACAGCACAGAGGGACCGCGAGGGAAAGACAGCACAGAGGGACCGCAAGGGAAAGACAGCACAGGGGGACGCGAGGGAAAGACAGCACAGAGGGACCGCGAGGGAAAGACAGCACAGAGGGACCGTGAGGGAAAGACAGCACAGAGGGACCGCGAGGGAAAGACTGTACAGTTGGGACCGCGAGGGAAAGACAGCACAGAGGGACCGTGAGGGAAAGACAGCACAGAGGGACCGCAAGGGAAAGACAGCACAGAGGGACCGCAAGGGAAAGACAGCACAGGGGGACGCGAGGGAAAGACAGCACAGAGGGACCGCGAGGGAAAGACAGCACAGAGGGACCACGAGGGAAAGACAGCACAAAGGGACCACGAGGGAAAGACAGTACAGTTGGGACCGCGAGGGAAAGACAGCACAGTGGGACCGTGAGGGAAAGACAGCACAGAGGGACCGCGAGGGAAAGACAGCACAGAGGGACCGTGAGGGAAAGACAGCACAGAGGGACCGTGAGGGAAAGACAGCACAGGGGGACCATGAGGGAAAGACAGCACAGGGGGACCGCGAGGGAAAGACAGCACAGAGGGACCGCGAGGGAAAGACAGCACAGAGGGACCGTGAGGGAAAGACAGCACAGGGGGACCACGAGGGAAAGACAGCACAGGGGGACCATGAGGGAAAGACAGCACAGAGGGACCACGAGGGAAAGACAGCACAGAGGGACCACGAGGGAAAGACAGCACAGAGGGACCGCGAGGGAAAGACAGTACTTTCCCTCGTTCTGTCTTTACCTCGCGGTCCCTCTGTACTGTCTTTCCCTCGCGGTCCCAACTGTACGGTCTTTCCCTCGCGGTCCCTCTGTACTGTCTTTCCCTCGCGGTCCCTCTGTACTGTCTTTCCCTCGCGGTCCCAACTGTACTGTCTTTCCCTCGCGGTCCCAACTGTACTGTCTTTCCCTCGCGGTCCCTCTGTACTGTCTTTCCCTTGCGGTCCCTCTGTACTGTCTTTCCCTCGCGGTCCCAACTGTACTGTCTTTCCCTCGCGGTCCCTCTGTACTGTCTTTCCCTCGCGGTCCCTCTGTACTGTCTTTCCCTCGTGGTCCCAACTGTACTGTCTTTCCCTCGCGGTCCCTCTGTACTGTCTTTCCCTCGCTGTCCCAACTGTACTGTCTTTCCCTCACAGTCCCTCTGTACTGTCTTTCCCTCGTGGTCCCAACTGTACTGTCTTTCCCTCGCGGTCCCTCTGTACTCTCTTTCCCTCGCGGTCCCTCTGTACTCTCTTTCCCTCGTGTTCCCTCTGTGCTGTCTTTCCCTCGCGGTCCCTCTGTGCTGTATTTCCCTCACGGTCCCTCTGTACTGTCTTTCCCTCGCGGTCCCAACTGTACTGTCTTTCCCTCGCGGTCCCTTTGTGCTGTCTTTTCCTCGCGGTCCCTCTGTTCTGTCTTTCCCTCACAGTCCCTCTGTACTGTCTTTCCCTCGTGGTCCCTTTGTGCTGTCTTTCCCTCGCGGGTCCCACTGGGCTGTATTTCCCTCGCGGTCCAACTGTACTGTCTTTCCCTCGCGGTCCCTCTGTGCTGTCTTTCCCTCGCGGTCCCACTGTGCTGTCTTTCCCTCGCGGTCCAACTGTACTGTCTTTCCCTCACGGTCCCTCTGTGCTGTCTTTCCCTCGCGGTCCCCCTGTGCTGTCTTTCCCTCACGGTCCCTCTGTGCTGTCTTTCCCTTGCGGTCCCTCTGTACTGTCTTTCCCTCGTGGTCCCTTTGTGCTGTCTTTCCCTCGCGGTCCCACTGTGCTGTCTTTCCCTCGCGGTCCAACTGTACTGTCTTTCCCTCGCAGTCCCTCTGTGCTGTCTTTCCCTCACGGTCCCACTGTGCTGTCTTTCCCTCGCGGTCCCACTGTGCTGTCTTTCCCTCGCGGTCCCTCTGTGCTGTCTTTCCCTCGTGGTCCCACTGTGCTGTCTTTCCCTCGCGGTCCCACTGTGCTGTCTTTCCCTCGCGGTCCCACTGTGCTGTCAATGCAGCAGTTCAGCTTCATATAATGAGGCTCATATCAAGAAAAAGAATGATATAACATAGTACAACAACATTTATGCGGGGCCTCGAAGGCCCCAGACTTGCATTCGTGTCAGATTTTCGGGTTATAAGTGAAGAATGAAGATTTTCCCACGAGTCTGATTGAATTTTTTTTATTATATATATCACTGAATTTTGTGTAACAACATGAAAGTCGGTGAAAATGAGGCTCATTCCAAAAAAAAATTGTACAGCATAGTATTTGCATCAAAATAACCTTGTGGGCCTCCGAGGCCCATTCACTGCATCCAAGGGTTAATTACAATTGCATGTTCAATATGATTACGGAATGCATACTAATGCAGAGGCCTAATTCCGTTTGATTAGTTTTGCTACCTTTTTTCAGATCAACTTGGGTCGAAGGACATACCATGTCCGTGTATCTGAATTTTGCTGATAAGCTGTCCTTGTAGGCGAAACTTGCGTTGCCAGGATACCAACCCAAAGTTTTCCTCAAGTAAAAGTTATGAGAAGATATTTCAGGTTCATAAGCAAATGCAGATTGGACAAGCAGCACAACAGCGACTCTGAAGCTGCAGATTATTATTGCTTTCTTGAAATAGGGTGGGTCACGTGACCGCACTATGGTTACCACATTGTGCCACAGCTGATGATGTGGCAGGCTTCCATTTCCGAGCACGTCACTCAATATTATCATTCGCAAGCTCTATTTGGAGTTGCTTTTTGATGAACTTAAACAAAATCCAAATATAGATATCAATCATTTGGTTGGGGTCCTTTGTCTCGACATTGTGGACCCAGATAACTGAGGTTTTTGAGATTGGCTATTAACGGCTTGTGAGTGAAGAACTACATGTGGTATCGTATACAGAAGGATCACCATTCAGGAAGACAGGAAATGGTGAAATATGGGTCAAAGAACCGTCCAAGTATATTTGTTCAATAGATGGACCAAACACCTCTTAAGCGGCATGGTGACCGCCAACCTCTGTGCCACACCAGCACTTATTCAAGGATATTCTTCTTCTGCTACTTAGCCTGCCTCGAAGATTATTGGAGAACAAGCCAACAGGGGGTGCCTGACACAAATCCATGTTGCTTAGATACCCAGAACCTAAATTTGCAGCCGGGATGATAACTACCAACATTAAATGCGCAAACCGGCTTGGTTATAGTTAGTGAGACATGCATAATGCAGGGTCAGCTGCTCCATTGCTAAATGCAGCATCAGTACCCCCTACATAAGTTTAAGAAGCCTTTTATTGACCAGATCGCCAACCCCCTGCTCCTGGACAAAGGAATCAATCCACTGCCATGTTTCTGGCTCCCTGGGATGAGCACGGGATGGCAACACTGTCTTTAGATTCTCTTTGGTGGTTTCTTCAGGGGATGAGGATGAGAGTTGCAGCAAACAATCATTCGTACGTTCTAATTGTGCTTACACACAATATTGACCTTTTGATACGTTCATTCCATTGTGATGTCACTCACTGGACGTCACTATTCACTGGTCTTCAGGCCTACATCACACAATGTGTTGCCAGCAGCTCAGTTCTAAAGGCAACACGATTGTGGTGTAAGAGAGTACCAAAACAGACATCCTCATTTTATGGTTTAAAAAATCAAAACAAACTCTGAATTAGTCTCAAGTCATTTGTAGAACATGCATACTTTATGCTTCAGTCACATTTGGCTCAGCGGCCGTAGGGTCTAAAAAATCTACGGCCACTAGCAATTATAGGGCGGCCGCAGTATTTCCACGGTCACACAATGTAGCAGTCACATATGTTTTTATTTTTCGGGTAGCCGCACGGGGTATTTAGAAATTGTGGAGACCGAAAACGTAGGGGTGCCGTACGGTCTTTGATTTGATGTCGCACGGTGACCTTAGGGCGTCCCTGCGGCGGCCATATAATTTTCAAGGCAGACGCAAGGTAGCCTCAAGGTGCCCGCAAGGCGACCGCAGGGGGGCCCTAAGGCGAACGTGCGGCCAGACGGACGGTAACGAGTGGGTATATATACCAGTCGTCATGGCTACGGCTTGTCGAATTGCTACGGCCAACCTAGAAATGAAAAAAGTTATAACTCCGCGCTATAATTCCACGGCGACCCCTACGGCCTGTAAAAGATAGCCATACGCCCTAGGGCCACCCTGAGGCTACCTCAGAAACTCTGCGGCCGCCGCACGTTTCTGTCAATTTAGGGGGGGTACGGCCGCCGTATCCTAGCCGTAGAGCAAATGTGACTTATGCTTTACCAACATACAGTTTTACTTTTGATAAACGGTATTTTCTGAATAATTATCCAGGTCAATGATATCCGACTACATACTATAAGGCTTGTGAGTTATGTGTGTTGGTACGTCTGATAAATAAGGAATTGAAAACGGCTGGGCCAATCTCCACCAAATGTGCTGGGGGTAACCAGAGTCGGGTCACAGGCACAAAATAATCCCTCTCACCCTTGCGAGGGTGGGGAGACGATTTACGATTTTCATCTGTACACGTAGAACAGTGCAAGTGGTTCACTGACCCCTGCTGGAGAGAAGGGGGGGGAGTGAGGGGTAAGGGGATTACTAGCCACGGCCCAAACTATAGTTTCCCCACCTCCCCACGCTATTCCCTGAGGGAGCGGGTGTTTCTAATATATGAGGGCCAGTCAATAAGTAACCTTAAAATGGCGATATAAATTCGAGAATGTAATGTGTGTAGTTGTAGACAACAAGTGTTATATCTGTGGGTAAGAGTCATGTTTTGCCTGTTTTAGATCTGGCAAAATTGAGCGTATGACGTCAGTAGAGCAGTTCCATGATGGCGGCTCCCTTCCAAGCATGCACTAGGGAGGAGCAACGTTCTGTCATCCGTTTCTTGGGAAGTGAGGGTGTGAATCCCAGTGAAATCTATCGCGGAATGAAGATGCAATATGGTGACGCATGTTTATCATTGCAGCAGGTGAATGACTGCGACAGGAAGTTTAAAAGTGGAGTGTCCAGTGTGGCAGATGGTGCTCACTCGGGCCGACCTTACACAGCTGACACACCAGAAATGGTTGCAGGTGTTCAGCTAGTGCTAAGGGAAAACTGCCGCATTACGCTGGATGAAGTGGTCTACAAATTGAACATTAGCCATGGTTCAGCACACCATATCATTCATAACGTGCTGGGGTTCCGCAAAGTGTCTGCAAAAAGTCTAGGTGTTCAGCACACCTAGACAACTCACACCCAAACTGAAAGAACGGCGAGTAGACACATGCGAATAACTTCTGCAACATTACGAAACAGAAGGCGACGCTTTCTTACAGCGCATCGTGACTGGGGCTGATAGCTGGGTCTACTACTTTCAGCCATAAACGAAGAGGGCAAGCAAAGAGTGGCGCCATTCAACTGCATCGAAGCTCCGTCTGGCCACTCTGCCATAAAGCCCAGATCGGTGGATCAACCAGTGATGGTTGTCCTTCTGGAAGTTTCTCCCATCTCCACACAGGATCTCTGGAGCTCAGCCAGAGTGACCATCGGGTTCTTGGTCACCTCTCTTACCAAGGCCCTTCTCCCCCGATTGCTCAGTTTGGCCGGGCGGCCAGCTCTAGGAAGAGTCCTGGTTGTTCCAAACTTCTTCCATTTAAGAATTATGGAGGCCACTGTGGCCTTGGGAACCTTCAATGCAGCAGAAATGTTTTAATAGGCTTCCCCAGATCTGTGCCTCGACACAATCCTGTCTCTGAGCTCTGCAGGCAGTTCCTTCGACCTCATGGCTTGGTTTTTGCTCTGATATGCATTGTTAGCTGTGAGACCTTATACAGTATAGACAGGTGTGTGCCTTTCCAAATCATGTCCAATCAATTGAATTTACCACAGGTGGACTCCAATCAAGGTGTAGAAACATCTCAAAGATGATCAAGAGAAATGGGAGGCACCTGAGCTAAATTTCAAGTGTCATAGCAAAGGGTATGAATATTTATGTAAATGTGATATTTCAGTTTTTTCTTTTTAATAAATCTGCAAAACTTTCTAAAATCCTGTTTTCTCCTTGCCATTATGGGGTATTGAGTGTAGACTGATGAGGGAAAAAATGAATTTGAACGATTTCAGAACAAGGCTGCAACATAACAAAATGTGAAAAAGTGAAGGGGTCTGAATACTTTCTGAATGCACTGTATATAACAGTGATCTAGGGCTCGTGAAGGAGCTTGCACATAAATCACATTCAGGACAACGATTTATTATCAGATGCAGTGCTGGAAGGGAGTGTTTCATCTTATTGCAGGTCACACATTGAAGAGGTCACTAAGCAGTCTGTTCCTTCTGTAATAAGGACAGTAAAGATTCTATGATAACTTTCACAAGTTTTTATTTTGCTCATATGCTGGCCGTAATCCAAATCCTCCAAAGGGATATTTATATATTATATTACAACTTTTTTTAAACAGTGATTTAATTGTAGGCTCAGAGAGGAGTTTGCAAATAAATCACATGCAGGACAAATCAAACAGAAGACCAAACACTGCATTTGAGTCATCAGAAGGAACCCAATTAAATCAAGGTCAAAGATGGAGTCATCTGGAGGAACCTGGATAGGATTCGGGTTTCAGCTGCTACTCCAGAAAAAATGCATTATACCAAATAAGATATCTTTTAAACGCATAGGTACAACATGGGATCGAATTTTGTTTATGAAAGTTGCTTTGAGCACCTGGGCTGACAGGACGGCCTCGAAGTACGCACACTCACCTCTAAGCTATCTAGCCTGGGTTTGAATCTCGGCCCAGCTTTTAACTGTCTTCTCGGTGTTTCACATACTGGCTGAATCCTCAATGTGTGTGTTGTCCCTCTGATGGAATATATCAAATATAAGTTAAACTGGGCATCTTGTCTAGGGACATTAGTTGGTGGATGTTAAAGATCCCCACGGTGTTCTTCGTGAAGAGTAGGCGAGATATTGGCGACACAGTGGCCAAATTACAAATTCCTGCCTGAGCTACTGCTGGGGGGGGGGGGGGGGGGGCAATGGTGAACCTGGATAACCCTTGCGCAGGAAGTTGTCTTGGCAGCACCGTCGCTCTATAAAGACTATGGTATATCAAAAATCAAATAAAAGTGCCAACTGAATAGCGAAAGTGAAAAAAGAAAACGGAAAAATAAATTAAAGTCATTTATAAAGGATTTAACTTGGACATTTAGAGAGGGGGGGAGGGAGGGCGAGAGAGAGGGGGGGAGAGAAGAGGGAATGGAGAGAGCAGAGGGAAGGGGGAGAGAAGTGAGGGGTTAGGGAGGATGGGGTGGAAGAAGTTTCCTTTTGTGTCCATCCTGTACATCCCATTTCTCCCCACCCTATTATTTGTCCAAGTCTCCCTCTGTTTTGTCCTTCAACTCCACTGCTGGTGTCTCCCCTCTCTCTACTGTTCCTTTTATCATTCTGCGTCCTGATCTGTTCAGTGTCCTAGCTCTTCCATGAGCCTTCTCTGCTCACCTTCACTCTTTCATTCCTCTTTTCTCCCGCCTCTGGAACAAACTCCCACACTCCCTTCAATCCCACTCCTCCCTCCAGGTCTTTAAAACAGCTGTTCACCACCATCTCTTATCTTCACTCATCCAAAACCTTGATCTTTTCTACCCCCACTAATTCACCTCAGATCCACCTTGTTTGAAATTCCAACTTCTTTCCTGGAAGTCCTGGCAGTGTCCATATGTTTTATACCTCTCCCACCCCCCCCCCCTTCCCATGCCTCCCCCCCTAAAGCCCTCTCCCTCCCACAGATCTCTCGATGTCTCCATGTCTCTCGGTCCCTGCTCTCAAATGTTGTTTTTGTGTCCTTCCCCCTCTCTCCCCATCTTGTCTACCGCTCCCGATGTTAGATGTTTTATGTGTCGGTTTGTCTTTCTGTGTGATTAATGTTCGCTCTTTCACGAGCCTCGATCTTGTATACAAAAAAAAGAAGAAAAAAAAGCCTTGACTCTGAATATAAAAACTGTCATAGGTTGGCAACTGTCATTGTGCAGGCTTGATGGGCCGAATGGTCTCTTATTGTGGTGAAGTTCCTTGGAAGGGAAGCCATATATTTATATATATATATATATATATATATATATATATATATATATATATATATATATATATATATATATATTGTTACGGTACGCGGTTAAGGATGGTATGTTTGCCGAGCGGAGGCTCCGCGACCGAACAGTTGTTCCCCGACTAAACCGATTCACCCAGACGTTGGCCGTATCGCGCCACCGCTATTCAATCGGGAAAAGACTAAGACGACGAATGCAAAGAGGAAGAAGAAGACGTACAGAAGAGTAACGGGGTTTATTATTATTTACACACATAAGCAAAAAGAGCAGTCACGATTATTTACAGGTGACATGAAAACGCAGGTGACACAGTGAAAATTACTAGCTTATACAGACTTAGTTACTACCCAGGACAGCACGAACAAAACAAACTCACGTACGCAAATGGGGAACTTGCAGGCAGGAATGGCTGGAAAGGATGAGCAGGTGGGATCACAGGGCACAGCGAGCAGGTCCACTCCGGGCGGGAAGCGGGGAGCCGGCAGCTCCTTGTAATCCGCTTTACAGCGCACGCCGGCAGCTCCTGGTATTCGGCTTTACAGCGCACGCCGGCAGCTCCTGGTATTCGGCTTTACAGCGCACACCATCAGGGCTTCACGCGGCTGGTTGAAACGGGGCTGCACTCCTCTGCCGTATCTCTCGTGTAGCTTTTTTCGTAAAAGCTCCTCGGCTTTCTCTTGGACCCCTTCTTTTTCATGTCCCTCTCCACGCAGCTCAGCTCATATTCCCTTCCTCTCACTTCTCTCCAGCGCGGGACTGACACGCCCCCTTCGGTTTCGGTACCGCCCTCCTCCCCTGTGCTCTGTTTCGTGACCTTGTATGGTAATCCCACGGGCTTGTCTCCTTATTTGGGCATCGCGCCGACGGCACGCCCCTCGTGGCGAGCCACGGGCTTGTTTCCTTATTTGGGCATGGGGCTGCACAGCCCCGCCCTTCGTGGCGCGCCCTGGGCTTGCCTCTCCCTGGCGACCCCACCCCTCCTGTTCAAACAGAGCACGGAGCACATATTCACTATAGCAGCGAATTGAGAGGGCGTGCACCCCACGCTTGTGAACTGCTTTACCCACAGATGGAGAGTTTGGCTGGGAAATGGAATTATTGAAGGGGGGCTATTCTTAATTGATTCGGTGCAATGGAGTATTATTTTAATGGAAGACAAGGCCTTACTCTAAAACACATAATAAGATATAAGCTACTGAACAAGGGTTTTATCGGGTCCTGCAATGTGGTGTTTCATGGAATAACTACCGGGATGCCCTTTTTACCTTTACACAACTCTGGAGGCAGGAGGGGCCATATCCAACCAATGTTACACAACAATTTACCACTACAATACACACAATCAAAAAAATGCAATCCTCATATCTGCAACACTGCACCCTCCTCCTCTTAGGCACGTCCCGGGCCTACAACTTTTATTTAGTGTGACACGTAGGTGTAGTTCCCTCTACTTTTAACCTGACCCTGAGTGCGACAGTTTTAAAACATAAATAAATGTGTCCCACTGCTCCATTGCACCCTGCCTAACAGACTCACGCCCACAGTTAACCGAATTGCGGAATGGTCTTCAAACTACACACTGACGGTGGGGAGCATTATTTACAATTGACGCTACTTTTATTTACAAAACTAACCCAGGACCTGTGATCGTTCTTTCTGGGGGGGAGACAGTCTGCTCTGCATCAATGCACCATGAAAGCACCCAAAAACGCACCAAAGCACCCTCAAGCACCAATCGGTGCAGTCACCATTGTTCATGAATAAAAATAAATCAACAACCCCTAACCCTGCAGGTGGTCTCTTGCTCTTCGGCTCCCTCTGCTGGCTATTATTATTTGTTCTTCCAGATGTTGTCTTTTCCTTTGCTGGCGGCCTATTTGTATTAAAACTTGCACCCAACGTGTCCCTTTTATTTTCTTTATTTATGGCCCACAGGGCCGACTGGTGTGGTTCACCTGTGGGGCATCGATGCAGACAGCTGGTTCTGGGAGTTCCGGGCGCACAATGGCGGACTCACGCACGCTCCCCTCGGCGCCCAATGGTGACAGGTACTCCACAACATGGCATGGTGTGGAGTACCTGTCACCTCAGGTGAGTGGATGCAGATGGTGCAAGGAGATTTCAATCCTAACTATCCTCTAAATGACTTTAACACACTTTACTCTACCTGGGGTCTCTCCCTGCCAATCCATTGGCCAACTTACACTATGGGTTCTAAAAACCAATTCCCATTGACCAAACTGTGGTGCTTCTCAATTTGGGGTCTCACTCCCCCGATTCATCTCCCGGTGCCCTTGCACAATTTCTGGGCTGTGACGTGTAGCTCTCCCAGCAGGTCTACCCACCTGCACACCTCCACCACTGTAGTTGCCACCCGAGCTTACCTAGCTCCTCACCCTAACCTAACTAACTGGGGAAGGCCCCTCCTGGCTCTGTCACCCCACTCGGTGCCCTCTGGCACTGGGCTACCCGGGTCCGTCCTCCGGATCCTCGGGCCCCATCCACAACAACTCTACCGGCTCCCAGAGCCCACCTGCGGCCTCACCTGGCCGACATCCTCACAGTGGTGGAGTGCCCAAACCAACTACACACACTAACAGGCTACACGCCCAGCCATTTCCACAACACTAATGCACCCATCCAATCACCATTCTTCCACCCGCACCACAGATGCCAATATCCAACCACAATTTACCTATACCCTCTACCTAACGCTTACACTACCCGCCCCGGGTATTCGTGATGGGGGTCCACTCTTCCCCCATTCACACCTTCGCACCATCCACTCCACTCCATTGTTTCCACCATACTCACTCCACGACCATCCATTCCAATACTCCATATATTCCACACTACCATTTATTCCATACACCTGTTCTTCATACCTGTTGTTGCACACCTGTGCACTCACACCTGGTGCCACCTGCACCTTCCTCCTCTTCCTGGACCAGTTGGTCAACACAACACACATCACCATCACCATCACTCAAACACTGCTCCATCCACCTGTTCAGTTGCACACCTGTGCAATCACACCTGTTCAATCACACCTGTTCACCATACACTTTTCACAATGCGCTTCCAATCCTCAAACACACGGCATCATCTCATCTAACTACTCCCCTCTGAAACTTGCGCTTCCCAGTCGCCACTTTAAACTATTGCACTCCCACGTCATTATCATCCACTCTAATCTACCTGCGTCCCCACTACAGGTGTCATTGTCACTACCTAACCTTAACGTCACCTAAGGTCATCTCTCTCGATCCCAACACACGATATATCCTAACCCTCCCGGGCTTGTTTTCACTGCCATCAACCCCATAAACTAGTGCTCCTTTGGCCCCCGCTGTGAGGGATGGTGGATTGGCCATCCCATCACATGGGGCATCTCTTACTATAAATTTTGCTCGTCCAATTTCCACAAATCAAAAATTTGCCAATCACTCTACCAATCCTCTGCCAATCATCACTCTGCCAATCCTTTGCCAATCATCAAATTTTGTTTTTTTCTAATTTCGGGTCCAGACCACTATCCTCATCATTACAGTCTACTTACTAATGCCTCTCGGTGCGCCAATTCACTTCTACAGCCCGGCTTCGTAAAGCCGAGCAATGAATGCGGGTTGTTTGGTGCCGGCGGCTGGATGCGTCCGGCACTCGGTGCAGGGAAGGAGGTTTACCCGGGCCGAGATCCCACGCACCACCTCGGTACGGAGCCATCCAATGGCCCGATCTCGACCTGCCGGAAAGCCTCAACAAAAAGTGGTCGCCATGACGACCCTTCCTATCGGGCTGCCCGTTCCGCCCAGCGGAGCACGGACGCGGCCGTTCCAAGCGCGGCCCAGCGTGGATCACGTACGGCGGTCCTTTCGGACCCGCCATGGTTCGGATCCCCGCTGGTCCTCGCGGCACGCAAAGCTGCCCGACGCGCACCGAGGGCCCGATTCGGCTAAATGTCATTCTCACCGCTAACCCGGTTACCGTCGATGCCTCACCTGCATGCTTACACGCATACGCTACCTCTTTCACCCTCACTGAGCTCGATGCTCCAACGCCGCCCGTACACCCCGCAGCCCGTTCCTTGCTCATACATCCAGCTGTCTCCCTGCTCTTGGTCATTGCACCTTCTCTTACACACCCAGGTACACTCATTCCACTCACAGACTTGGTCACACACCTGACCACCTCACACCTTTGCACACACTCGTTGTTCGCACACCTCACCAACACACCTCTTCGCGCCCCCTTCTCGGTCACCTCCTCTGTGACAACCACAGGTGTGCTCTCACCCGCACACCCAACCACGTGTCTCACTACTAATTCCAGCGTGCATTCCCATACACGCTCTACCATTCCAGGTGTGCTTCCTTTCATTCCAGGTGTACATCCTCTCTCACCTGTCACAACCAACTCACGTTCCGTGTCACTCTCACTACTTTCACCACCACTCTTGACAGCGCACTCACCCTTACTCTCGACAGCGCACTCTTTCCTCATGCACCTGTCCGTTACACACCTTTCTCACGCACACTCTCCCGTTACATCCTCTGTAACACTCACTACAGGTGTGCATTCTTCCTTACTTTTGACAGCACACTCTTTCCCCATGCACCCGTCCGTTACACACCTTTCTCGCGCATCCTCTTGCGCACACTCTCTCGTTACTTCCTCCGTAACACTCCTCACTACGCGCTTCCATGTGCTCCCTCGCACACGCGCTACGACCGACTCACCCTCGACAGCACACTCACTCCTCGGCGCGCACTTTTTCCTCACACACCCCAGAGTCGGACATTCTCGCACACCTCCTCTTTCGCACACCAGACCTGTCGCACACTTCACCAACGGCCTCTCACGAATACCCGGGTCCAAAGCAACCCCCAAGCCGACTGAAGCTCCCCTCACATCATGTACATTTCCACGTATATCGCCACTCACCTTGGCACCTCGTCTCCTCACCTCCTTCACCACCTGCAAACTCTTTATTTGGTTCATGAGCACACCATTATGAGTTGAGCACCGACCTTGTACATATTCCATCACCTCCTTTATCTCCCTCTTAGTTTCTGTCCGTCCCTTCTTAATTTCACTCACCTCTTCTTCCACTTCCTCTAATTTTTGCTTCACCTCTTTTATTTCCCGGTGCGTCTCCTCAAGTTCGTCCTCTAAGGCTATCTTGACCGTCTCTATGTGCGTCCTCACCTCTCGGTCCTTCGTCTCCATTACTTCTGTCACCTCATCCAACCTCATTGTCAGTCCCTCACGTACCATCTGACATTGCCTCTGTGTCGCTATCAAGTCCTTTTTTATGTCGTTTGTGTCGCTTTTAACCCCCCGATTATTGCAGTGTTCTTTTCCACTTGGTCCACGAGTTCCTTTTGTCCCACTGTCAGCTGTTCTACTCCCCTCGTCAGACCCTCTATTCCCCCTTGTAACCTCGCCGTATTATTCCTCACTTCTTTCTCCATACGCTTTTCACCTCACTTTACCTCCTCACGTACCCCCGAGACCTCCTCACTTACACCTCGTCATATCTCCTCTTTCATCTCCTCCCTCTCTTTTGTAGATGCCGCCCTCATCTGTCCCAATTCATCCCTCTGAGCATCCAGTTTGGTTTCTACCCCGATTTTTACCCTCCTCTATCTGCTCTCCCATTTGTTTAATTTATCGGGCGGATTGCTCCCCTATCTCCCGCAATTTGTCTTCCATCCTATCCTCTAACCCCCTCAACCCATTTTTCACCCCCTCTAACTGATTCTCCTGGGCAGCCATTCTATTTTCCACCCCCGTTAACCCATGTTTCACCCCCTCTATCCCATTGTCTAATCCCTCTAATTTAGCTTCTAGCCGTTCCCCCATTTCTCCCATTTTGCCCCCCATTTCTCCCATTTTGCCCCCCATTTCGCCCATTTTGCCCCCCATTTCGCCCCCCAATCGCTCACTATCAGCCCTCGCTTCGTCCCTCCTTCGCTCACTATCAGCCCTCGCTTCGTCCCTCATTCGCTCACCCTGAGCATCCATTTTTGCCATCATTTGAATCATAAAGACTCGCATGTACTCTGGCACCTCTGGCTCGGCTGCCGCGACCATGTGTGCAGTGCAATTTGGTGCGGCTACAGTCACGGGCGCGGCAAAATTTGGTGCCGCTACAAACACGTGCGCGATGGCTCCATTTTGTGCGCCTGATACCCCCTCAACCACCTCCTCCATATACATTACTCCGAGGTCCTGGGTTACTCCTAACCCCTCCTCTAGCTCACCCACCTGCATCCGATCGCCTTGACCAGCCATGGCGTGATTTCAAAATTCGGGTTTTGCTTTAAAACAACACAAATTTCGGTGGTTCCAAATTTTGACCAAATTTTTTTTTTCTAGCTGTTTTAAAAATTTGGTTCGGGCCTCATATCCCACTCCCCGACACCAATTGTTACGGTCAATAGTACAATTGGTGTTCCAAAATTTGGGCTAAATAAATTTAGTCCCATGTTCGAATCCCAACTCCTGACTACCAATTGTTACGGTAAAGACTGTGTTACGGTGTTACGTAACATGTTACGGTTACGGTGTTACGGTTAAGGATGGTATGTTTGCCGAGCGGAGGCTCCGCGACCGAACAGTTGTTCCCCGACTAAACCGATTCACCCAGACGTTGGCCGTATCGCGCCACCGCTATTCAATCGGGAAAAGACTAAGACGACGAATGCAAAGAGGAAGAAGCAGACGTACAGAAGAGTAACGGGGTTTATTATTATTTACACACATAAGCAAAAAGAGCAGTCACGATTATTTACAGGTGACATGAAAACACAGGTGACACAGTGAAAATTACTAGCTTATACAGACTTAGTTACTACCCAGGACAGCACGAACAAAACAAACTCACGTACGCAAATGGGGAACTTGCAGGCAGGAATGGCTGGAAAGGATGAGCAGGTGGGATCACAGGGCACAGCGAGCAGGTCCACTCCGGGCGGGAAGCGGGGAGCCGGCAGCTCCTTGTAATTCCGCTTTACAGCGCACGCCGGCAGCTCCTGGTATTCGGCTTTACAGCGCACGCCGGCAGCTCCTGGTATTCGGCTTTACAGCGCACACCGTCAGGGCTTCACGCGGCTGGTTGAAACGGGGCTGCACTCCTCTGCCGTATCTCTCGTGTAGCTTGTTTCGTAAAAGCTCCTCGGCTTTCTCTTGGACCCCTTCTTTTTCGTGTCCCTCTCCACGCAGCTCAGCTCGTATTCCCTGCCTCTCACTTCTCTCCAGCGCGGGACTGACACGCCCCCTTCGGTTTCGGTACCGCCCTCCTCCCCCGTGCTCTGTTTCGTGACCTTGTATGGTAATCTCACGGGCTTGTCTCCTTATTTGGGCATTGCGCCGACAGCACGCCCTCGTGGCGAGCCACGGGCTTGTTTCCTTATTTGGGCATGGGGCTGCACAGCCCCACCCTTTGTGGCGCGCCCTGGGCTTGCCTCTCCCTGGCGACCCCGCCCCTCCTGTTCAAACAGAGCACGGAGCACATATTCACTATAGCAGCGAATTGAGAGGGCGTGCACCCCACGCTTGTGAACTGCTTTACCCACAGATGGGGAGTTTGGCTGGGAAATTGAATTATTGAAGGGGAGCTATTCTTAATTGATTCGGTGCAATGGAGTATTATTTTAATGGAAGACAAGGCCTTACTCTAAAACACATAATAAGATATAAGCTACTGAACAAGGGTTTTATCGGGTCCTGCAATGTGGTGTTTCATGGCATAACTACCAGGACGCCCTTTTTACCTTTACACAACTCTGGAGGCAGGAGGGGCCATATCCAACCAGTTACACAACAATTTACCACTACAATACACACAATCAAAAAAATGCAATCCTCATATCCGCAACAATATATATATATATAATATATATATATATATATATATATACATATATATATATATACATATATATATATATATATATATATATATATATATATATATATATATATATATATATATATATATATATATATTGTTACGGTTTTTAGAACCTTCACTTTGTAAAATAATAATTCTTGTAAATATCCCCCTTTGTAAAGGTTGCACCCTAGTTAGGCCATGTACAACATGTAGGACACCGTATAAACCTCTAGTTATTTCATTAGTCTATGTTTCAGTTAAGGATCTGTTCCCAATAGTTGAATCTGCGTTGTATTAATTAAATAAGAGTAGGCCCCAAAGTTCCTTTCAAAAGCGGTGCGAGTGGTTTTCTATCCCGCAAGCCGCCATAAGCCACGCGGCTGAGTTGGAGAAGAAGGGGGAGGAGCGCCAGGAACGAAGGCGTGGCCCATCAACGCACCATCAAGGGGCGGATTCCGGGAGCCCTCACGACCAATCAGGGCCGAGGCGAGCTCACCGGTGGGTGTGTCCTAAAAAGCAGCGGCTTGATACGTAAAAGCCCGATATAAGCACCGCCGGGGACTACTTCAAAAGATGTGCCAGGGAGAACGAGAGAGCCAGATGTGCCCAGGAGAACAAGAGAGCCAGATGAGCCGAGTGGATGGTAAGAGCAGATGAGCAAGAACAAAGGGAGAGAGAGAGAGGGTCGGTCCGCTACCACGACGATAATAATCGCGCTGCTTGCCAGGTTTCGCCGCGAACCCAAGACGTAGACCGGAGTGGAGCGTGCACCTGGAGCGGGACCCCGACGCCTGTGCCATCTGCCGGACCTTCCTTCCCTGCCATCTGCATGAACCTTCTCTTCCTTCCCACCACTAGCCTTTCGTGTAATTCTGTTCGTATTGTCTTGGGAGTGTTATATAAGAGTGTCTAAGCTTGTTTGTTTTTGGACCCTGTGTCTTTTTATTTCCTCTACTTGTTTATTCTTGCCCTTTCGTTTCCTCTTTAATCATTACTGTATAAATAAACCATATTTGTTCTTTCTTTACCCCTTTTGGTTTCTTCTCATCCGATCACTTTCGTCCTGTCCCCAGTTGATATACGTGGCACGATTTGGCAGAACCGCTCAGGATCGGGTTTAGTCTTCTTGTTAACGGCCCGAGTCGCAGCTCGCTTCGCTCGGTGCATCCATTAACGCTGCGGCTCGGGTGGAAATTATCTCCTCGCTTACGGTCGGTCCTAGTAAGCAGGTATTTGGGACTTCATTGAATAATGACCCTGGCTACTACCGACCGGAAGTGACGTCATAGTTTCCAGGATCGGACTAGGCCAGTGTAAAAGACAAGGGGATTAACCCCCCCTTGGTAAGGGGAGCGCCGTACTCCGAATCCGCAACAATATATATTGCGAACTGTATGTCCGTGAGTAGTGTAATAATGTTGCTTCTGGGACACCTCCGTTTAACATGGGAAATCCCTATCTAATGTCATTTACCCCCTTGTCTTTTTCAAAAATCATAAACACCTCTATTTCTCCCACCCTCATCTTTATGAACCTTTTGTCTGTAGTACCTATCCTTAATGTTGTTCATTAGACCACTCAAACACTACAAATATTTGTTTTCTCTTATAGACCTATCATCCTTCTTCTACATATCATCTGGCAGATTAATCTTTGACCCATTCACTTCCATATTAATTCTTTCCCTCCCTCATTGCCCCTAAAGACCTCTATTTCTCTCACCCTGTTCTTTACGAACCTTCTAACCTTTTGACATGTTATCCTTATTCATTAGACCACTTAAACACCTGTGATCCTTCTGACCTTATGAACCTTTTAACCTTTTACTCTTAATATCATCTGGTGAATATAACCCACTCAAACAACGACCCTACAAATATTTGTTTATGCGTGGGAAATAATTTAATTCTCCTACAACTCTCTTCACCATCTAATATATTAACAAAAAATATGTTTGAGTTTGGTTCTTTATTAAGATATTTTAACTGAGCTAAGATAAAATGGTAAACCTCCCTCAATGTTCTTGTTTGAGCACCTCCAGTGCCACATACCATTTTTTGGTAAGCTCCGCCCACTTTTTGGTAAACCACGCCCATTTTTTACTAAGCCCCGCCCACTTTTTGTTAAGCCACGCCCACTTTTTACTAAGCCCCACCCACTTTTGTTAAGCTCCTCCCACTTTTGCTAAGTCCCACCCACTTTATAAACTCTTCAGCATTGTATCATTTCCAGGTAATACATTACATCATTTTCAGGGAATTTCCATCACATCATTTCCAGTTAAGACACGCCCAGGGAATTTCCACAGGAAGACACACCCAGTCCTTATAAAAGGCACTGACCACACAGGCTTTTTCAAACACGCTTTCTGCTTCACTTGAGAATGGACTACTATGCCGAAATGGAATGGGATAACTTTGCTATTCCATGGAGTCCTACTACCTGTGTAGAACTCAACCTTCAGATTGATGAACTGGACTCGAACCTCTTATCAATGGAGGTAAGTTTGTTTATTTATTTATTTATTTATTTAATTTTTTTTTTTTTTTTTTTTTTTTTTTTTAAGATGAGACTCGTGTAAGAGTTAACAAAGTTTATTTTAATATTCATAGAGCTTGATTTATACAAATAAAAAATATTGTATTAAATTAATACATTGTTATTTTCTTTCACAGGAAATTGTATCTGAGATACGAAATGAAAATTCTGCTTTTAACACAACTTGGGATGAAGTTATTTTTTTGTTTGAAGACATTTTGAACAACCAAGACCCCCAGAACGAGTTCTACCTTGATGACCCAGCCAAAGAGTTATACCTTGGAGATCCACAAAATCCTGAAAAAGAGTTTTACCATGATGATACTTGTTGTGAGTTATCAAAACAAAACCCACTGAACAAGTTCTACCTTGATGAGCCAGAATACAAGTCATACATTGGAGACCCACAAATTTCTGAAAATTGGGCAAGGAGAGTTCTCCCTGATGGTCCGCAGTTATACTATGTGAGACACATCATAGAAACCCTAAAAAATTGGGCAAGGAGAGTTCTCCCTGATGGTCCGCAGTTATACTATGTGAGACACATCATAGAAACCCTAAAAAATTGGGCAAGGAGAGTTCTCCCTGATGGTCCGCAGTTATACTATGTGAGACACATCATAGAAACCCTAAAAAATTGTGAAATGGGAATTCTCCCTGATGGTCCGCAGTTATACTATGTGAGACACATCATAGAAACCCTAAAAAATTGGGAAAGGGAAGTTTTCCCTGATGGTCCGCAGTTATACTATGTGAGACTTATCACGGAAACCCCCAATATTTCTGAAAATTGTGGTTTTACCTTGGGGACTTGGAAAGATGGTTATATTTTTGGAGACTCGGAATGGGGGTTTTGTTTTGATGACTCGGAATGTGATACCTATCTTGGAGGCTCAACAGGAATGTGGTTATACCTTGGGAACTTGGAAAGTTGGTTTTATTTTGGAGACTCTACCTGTGGGGTTCCTCTTGGAGACTCTTTGGATTCTAAAGCAATGAACAATGTTCTTTATTTAATGACGCTTGATTTAAGCAATATCAAGAAAGTTCGAGGAAGAAAATGCTGGAAAATTCTTTCTTCCCATTTCTACTTCTTCAAACTTAAAAGCCTTGAAAGACAGAATTGGAGGAAGAGGAAAAAAAAAAAAAGAAATACGTATTTAAAAAAGAAGAAAAGAAAGATTATGTTAGGGTTTGGGTGGGATTTTGAATGTGAGGGTTAGGGATGGGGTTGGGTTAGGGTTGGGATTTTGAATGTGAGGGTTAGGGTTGGGGTTGGGTTAGGGATGGGGTTGGGTTAGGGATGGGGTTGGGTTAGGGATGGGTTGGGTTAGGGTTGGGATTTTGAATGTGAGGGTTAGGGTTGGGGTTGGGTTAGGGATGGGATTGGGTTAGGGTTGGGATTTTGAATGTGAGGGTTAGGGATGGGTTGGGTTAGGGATGGGGTTGGGTTAGGGATGGGGTTGGGTTAGGGTTGGGGTTGGGTTAGGGATGGGGTTGGGTTAGGGATGGGGTTGGGTTAGGGATGGGGTTGGGTTAGGGATGGGGTTGGGTTAGGGATGGGGTTGGGTTAGGGATGGGTTGGGTTAGGGATGGGTTTGGGTTAGGGATGGGGTTGGGTTAGGGCTTGGGTTGGGTTAGGGTTTGTATATTATTATGACTCACTCGCACATACACACACACACAAAAGTTAAGCCCCAACTAAAAAGTTGTGGGATTCTGTGTTTGGGGTTCACAGATTTAAAAACGTATCCCCATTATACACACACAAAAGTTAAGCCCCAACTAAAAAGTTGTGGGATTCTGTGTTTGGGGTTCACAGATTTAAAAACGTATCCCCATTATACACACACAAAAGTTAAGCCCCAACTAAAAAGTTGTGGGATTCTGTGTTTGGGGTTCACAGATTTAAAAACGTATCCCCATTATACACACACAAAAGTTAAGCCCCAACTAAAAAGTTGTGGGATTCTGTGTTTGGGGTTCACAGATTTAAAAACGTATCCCCATTATACACACACAAAAGTTAAGCCCCAACTAAAAAGTTGTGGGATTCTGTGTTTGGGGTTCACAGATTTAAAAACGTATCCCCATTACATTTTATTTATTTATTTATTATTTTCAAGGGTATTATCTGCTTACTTGTGTTTTTTGTAATTCTTGTGAGTAAAATGAACCCAAGATTTCTTCTCCATTTAAATCATATAATTTGTAGGTCCAAGGGACTGTATCCATTACATCAATGATTTTAAATAATTCACGAGTCCATTTTTGTGTATAACCTTTCTCAAAATGACTTTTCCATTTGTATATTCTTACAATATCACCAACTTTAAACTTGGGCTTTCTCAAATTAATCTCCTTTTTATATTCTAATTTTGTAAATGTTTCTGATGGTTTTGATTGTGTTGATGAATGAACTGTATTATTGTAATTATCTACAATATCCTGAATTAAATACACCCATTTTTGAGAACCGAGTTGTGTGAATTTTTTATATAATTTCTCTTTTAAAGTACGATTAAAACGCTCAATAACAACTGCCTTTCCTTCATTAAAGGTGCTGTATAATTTAATACCCTTCCCCTTAAGAAATTTCATGAATATTTTGTTATAGAACTCTGTTCCCTCATCAGTCCATAACTTCTTTGGTTTCCTTTTATCCCGATCAAATATTCGCTTAAAGGCTAACATTAAAGTATCACCCCTTTTATTTTTTAAAGGGACAACCCAGGCAAATCTACTCCTCAAATCAATAACGGTTAAAGCATACCTGTATCCCCTGTCATTATTCAATTCAATTAAATCAGCGGACCATATGTGGTCGGTGTATTTAGAATAAACCTTCCTTCTTTTAAACTTTGTGATTATAGGTTTGTGTAATTCTTCAGCCAAAAGCTCCTCAGTCTTGATGACATCATTAGAGCCTAATAGTTTTTTGAGGAATAACCAAGACCAAGTTTCAATTTAGCATTTATCAAATTTCTCACAATAAACCTATCAACTTTCTCTCTCAACGTTGGATTTTGTATCAAAGACAAATTATACAACATTTCGCTGTCGGCTTTATGTTTTTCAGTCAACGTAGTGGTATCCCCATAAGCAATATCATGCTTCATACACACTTCATCAACCCTATTTGTAGGTTTAGACCAAGGTTTAGGATTGTTAGCCTCATCTAATCTTTTATCCAAGTTTGTTCCTGGACCACAGAAAGAATACCCTGGAAGGTGTAATTCCCCTGGAATTCCAGTTGTTGTAAATTTACTTCCTGACAGAAACTTTTGTATGTCTCCTCCTCTTTTAGGAGAGATGAATTGGCACTTTTTAGAGCCACACACTTGACATATTCCTTTTTGACAAACTCTATTATTTTTAGCTTTAACATAAGAGATATTTTTAGATTTAGTTTTCTTTTTACATTTGAGACAATAACTCATATTTATTTATCAGAAAAATTCCGACAGAGTATCAAAACCTTTTTGGTTTTCAACATATACATTTCAATCTTGATTTTTAAAACATAAAGAATCCTAAGGAATGCCTTCACTCTCTCCTCCATTTATTTACAAATAAAAACTAACTAAAGTCAATGACACCAACATCATCAATCACATAATCTTTTCCTTCTTCTTCTTCTTCTTCTTCACCACTTTCTCGTTTAAATCTCCTCCCTGAAATTGGAGACATTGACGTTCTTATTTTTGAAACCATTATCTTCATAAGAGTTGTTAATTCTTTAATTTCCTCTTCGGTGCGTTGAGATTGATTTATTTGCTTTAATACACTCAATCTTTTATGAATCTCACTGATTTCCATCTCCCTTTCCTCCTTCTCCCTTTTCTCCCTTTCCTCCTTCTCCCTTTTCTCCCTTTCCTCCTTCTCCTTTTTCTCTCTTTCCTCCTTCTCTTCTTTAACTCCTTCCTCATTTATCTTAGCAATTTTTGATATCAATATTTTCACAGCATTCATTCTTTCTTTATTTTCCTCTTCGGTGAGTTGAGATTTATCTTCTTGCTGTAATACATCCACTCTTTTTTGAATCGCTCTGATTTCCATCTCCCTCTCCCCCCTCTCTCTTTGTTCCCTCTCCTCCTTCTCTCTTTTCTCTCTTTTCTCCTTCTCTTCTTCAACTCCTTCCTCATCCCTTGCTACCCTTGAGTTTAAACCCCAAAGAATATTATACATATACTCATCTGGATTTTGAGATATTCTTGTATCTATAATTATTTTTCTCATAATAGGATACCAATAAGATTTGTTGACGATTTCTAAAAGAGTTTTATATTTCATAACTTTGAGAAGTTCATTTTTATTTAATATTTTAAACAAGTCTCTATTTGTGGGTTTAACAATATCAGTATAAGGCCAGTTTTTTATGACAAAATTCCCATGTATATGCTCCAAATCATAAGGTATGTAATACCGAGCACCCTTTTCTTGTAGGTATCCTTGAATACAAAAATTATAATTCTCTTGTAGTCTTCTTCCTGCCATTTATGTATCAGAAATATATGTGAGATTAATATTATGACAGGTAATACCACCCCATCTTCCCACTACCAAATCGGTTTGTATTCCTCGGCTTTCTATCCTTATCTCATTACCTTCCTTCTTTGTCATGCGAACCATCGCTATACTATCATATATTTTTATTTTCTTAAAATCACGTATTTGTTGTTTACTAATTGTACTTCCACATAAATCCTTATCTTCACCAAGTGGATAATATTCTTCTTTACGAGACTGATTTAAATCATGTAGGTCTTCTATGTTTATTGAAAAAGACCAATTATACCCTAAATCAGGCATATCATACCCCCATTTATTAATTCGCATATTAACTAAATGTCCTTCTTTATAAAATTTAATTGTAAGCAGGTAGTTAAATTCAATGAGGAAAGGTGTATGGTCAGTATAACCAGGTGTTGTGGTTGTAAATTTTACTTGTTTCACAAAACGTGCTGTTTTCTTTAAAGATATATATTGTGATAAATCACTGAATCTAATCAAGTCATTCGCATCTGTAGGGTTTGGATAATTGATTAATTTATAAGTATTCTTCATATTAATATTTTTACTTACACTATATTTTTGTCGTTCAGCCTGTGCCTTTGTATAATAATTTGATAAATCAATATCCTGAGAGGATTTTCCAAAGATAGAACCATCTTTTCCAACATAGGTCATTTATATTAGATAAAAAATGATATCATAAAAATTTTCATTATTGTTGAGTTGAAATAATACATATAAACATAATTGGCCACAACATTTAGAATTAATTTCTTGAACTTGGAATGTTTGATAAACACCATTCTGTAAGAATTGTATTACTTCAACAGGTGGTGGCATACCATAACTATCAAAATAATATTTATCCTGACTATTATGAATACAAACCCAATGAGAACCATTCTGTATGTCTAAATTCATAATAATATTCTTTGTATTCTTATTTATATGTATTAATTCATCTCTCATACAAATAACCACATTATCAATTTTTAGTGTTTTACAATACTTAGCTAGTTCTATATTTGACGTCGTATTCTTTCCAAATTGTTTAAACCATTTATCCATTTATTTATGAGAAAGATACAATCCATTACCCCGTTTAGTTAGTTTAACACCCGCTTGAGCGATAGAGGAAAGCATATCTCCAACCAACAATCTAGCTTTATCAGGTAGACTTTCAAGTTTTTGAGCAAAATCTACAATTACACCACTTCCACTAATTTGTTTCTCCAACTCCTTGTTATGTCTTTCCAATTCTTTTTGAGCTTTTAGTTGTGCCTTCCTTTCGTTAGCAGTTTTTACCGCTGCTGAAATACCACCAGTCAATGCTCCCGCCGCACTTAAACCAGCAAATAAAGGAATTAGAAACGGGAGAAATCCTCCTCTTGACTCATCTATTGAATATTTCTTTAACATAGGTTTCGTCATTTTAATTTTAAGTGATCCAACATCATTTAGTGTTTTTACTTGTGTGTGTGTGAGTAAAACATCAATTCTTACAGCTCCTTTTCTTTGAATTGTATTAACATTAATAATACAAGGCTTTTGATTTTGAATACAAGATGTTAATTTATTAAGATTGATTTGATTAACATATACCCCAACCATTTATTTATGAGAAAAAACCTATGTGATATTAATCATAACACCATTATCTGTATTAATCTGTAATTCTGTTTCCTCCAAAAGCAAACAATATGCATTAACCTCTTCACTCTCCCCTCTTTCAATGTATAGAGAAGTATCCACTCGATTAGACTTTATAGTTTCCTTTTGAGAACTCAGGTCAATTGCGTAGATTGTATAAAGTTTTTGAAACGCAACCATATCCAAAATAGGATCATTATTACCATTACTTTCACACACCTTTTGGTAGGACTTGTAGGCTTCCGCATAATCATTTTTTTCCCAATCAATTTCCAATCTATCTCGCGGATAAAATGTGCCATCAAGAGAAACCCGAAGTTGTTTCACCTTTGCATTATCACTCAGGGCATTATTCTTATTAGTACCGTCCTCTCCATCTGGTTTTTTAAAAATGAGCCAGAGGTATCGTGGCTTTCCTTGAAGAACACCTAAATTCCAAGTGTAGGTAGTGTGTTCCAGTTTAACGTGTTGACATCTTCTTTTAAGGTATGATACATTTAGCGGTTTCTTTGAGTTAAGTCTTCTATTTAACATCTCTTCCGTTTTAAGATTAGGAGTATATTCACTGATATACCAACACAAATCATTAATAACAAATTTATTATTTTCTCCAAAAGCATTTTCATCCCCAAAAAGCAATCTATTTACATTATCATTCCTTTGTAGTTGAAATCTAATTTTAAGCCCATACAAAACTTTATCATAATCACAAAATCCAAATATACCTTTCAGAGGTACTGCTACGGTAAAACTATTCTCAGCTTTTGCGTCATCATTATACATTGACTTCCTTTGACTATAACCAGGGTCTGCGTTTGTACCCGTTGACATATCAGGAATAAAACCTTCAACAGCTCCCTTACCCATTCTATCACTAAACGAATATAGTGTAAATTTCATCATTTCAGATGTAGCAGAGACATAATCAACCGCTTCAACCTCTTGTGTTCCAATATACAGGCGGACACTGTCAAACATTTTCCAGAAGAAATCATTTACGAGTGTAGCATTAGTATTATTCGCAGCCTTAGTGAATTTAAATTTACACAGCAAGAAACTATCAGCTATATTCAAGTAAGTTTGTTGATTATTTATTTCAAAACTTTTTGTTCCGTTTGAATTCCAGTCTGTTCCTGTTATAGCATTTACCTTAAAATAGTCTTCCTTTTTAGTGGAGTTTGAAATGATAATCGTATCATCCAAATCATAGATACTATCAATCGCTTCCATACTTGTATTTATATAGCATTAAAATTGTTGAAACCCTGACCCAAGTATTTTAATGATTTTTTGTCGTTCTTGTGAAGATAGTTGAGTTTTACCTTTTTTTATTTCTTTGATTGCTTGTAATTTATGAGACTCCTTTTGAGCATCTTTTATACTCTTTATAGCACCCGCAACGGAGCCCACGGCAGAAGCAGTTGAACCAATTAGGTCTTTATGTTTAAGGATGGTTGAACCAATACCCATTAGAGTATCAATTATCCCATCTCCTTTATTTCGAAATTGATGACCCACACCCCGTTGTCTCTTAGGTTTATAGTACCCTTTACCCACATACCTTGTATAGTCTGGTGAAAGGAACATGCCCTCCCCTGTAATTATTTTATATTTTCCCAACTCGTGTTTTCTTACAATAACCATTATTTATTTATTGAAAAACTTCACGTAGGTGAATTCTGATGGATATAATTTCATCATTAAAGGATATCATACGATTATCTTGGTCGGTTATCCTAAAATTTACTCTGTATATGGTTTTTCCTGACACAGGTAAATAGACAAGATTTTTTGGTTCCATATTAAATTTATAACCAATCGGGGTTGAGTATGCACTGAATGAAAATATTGTATTTGTTCTTATTCCATCGTTATAAGCACCATCAATCAAATCACAATGAATTAATACTGAATTTATACCGGAGGATATTTGGATAACATTATCACTGTAAAACGTCCCGTTATTTTCAATCTTTTTTGAAGAGAAACCCAATAGCTCTCTAAACGAATTTTCAATCGTGAAATCAACTTTATAATTATTTTTAAGTTTAATAGTTGATTTTGAAGTGTGTTTTTGAATATCTATTACAATATTTTTTGGTTCATCACCTTTTTCTTTCATAAGGCGAGAGACTTCTGAAGATATTTGAGAAATCTCGTAAGCTCCAGGTGAAACGGTTATAGTTTTATATCCACTTCCTGGATTATAACTAAACTTGTTGTTTTTCTCTGTGATATTAAAAAGGGTATTGTAAGTTTCCATTGACAACAAAGATGCCTCATATGAGGTAAGGGGGTCAAGTTGTAGTGGGTAAGGGAATGAAGCTGTGTAATCGCTCGTTGTGAAATTAAAACTAAGAATTGTGCTTCTCATCTTATTTAATATCTAATAAAATATCTTTGTATTGACATTTATTAATTATTTTCATGTTCATCAACTGATCTAAAATGGCTGAGGATTCATTAAAACAATTGTTGTTTCCAGCCTTCTTACTACCTAACAACAATAATAGCCTATTAACTAATTGTGATGGGTCATTTGGAAGAAAACTAACACCCGAACCAAGCTTACTTAAAGCATCAATAATATGTTTCTCCTTCTCATTCTTCTTACTTTTACCAGCAACAGAAACTCCATAATCAAGTGCATTTAGCAACTCAATATATACCCTATCTTCCTCTCTTTCCATATCAAGTGGTTCCTCAAAATATTTTGAACCGCTGAATCCGGGGTTTGTTAGAAGAAACATTAATCTTGGAGTTAATTTAACATTTGGTTGAGTAGAACTCAAGAACATCAATTCATCATTAAATATCAATACCTTTTCTTCCACAAGATGAAACACTGCTGGTTCTTCTGTTGGAATGAGACCTGCTCTGGTTTTTGAACCCACCGAATATTCATTGTTTTGAAGAGCTTCCACAACATAATTAGGGGGTTGATTTACCTCCTCAAGTTTCCGAAATAATCCCTCGTCATCATATTCTAATTCACCAAGTTCTTGTTTTGTTATCTGACTAAAATCTTTGAGCATTTGAAGTTTTTTCGGAGTAAATTCTACCGTGGGAACTGTAGGTGAGTGTTGAGTTTTCAAAAGTGGTTTAAAGAATTTCTCTTGTTTTCTTTCAAAGGCTTCTTCACCAGTTAGTTTCTGTCTCCATTTCTTCTTTATCTCTTCCTGTTGTTTAACAACTTTTGAAACTAATTGTTGATGTTCCTTAAACTTTCTTTCTCTTTCTTCGGTATTCATTTTCTGTATTTATTTATTGAAAAATATCATTTAGTATCTCATCTTGTTTCACAACAATATATTTATATTTTCCAATCGTGTGTTTCATATAATTTTCAAATTCTTTTTTACTACATAACGTAGAGCAATTATCTCTCCAAAAATTATTTACATCTATTGAATTTAACTTAAATAAAATAAAAGTATTGGCATTGTTTCTTATTGAGCGTCGAGGGAGTTGAAAATATGATTGACTAAGATATATACAATTACAAGAAGAATGTCTCCCTCTTGTATAGTAGCTATCCATTACTGTTTGGTTTCTCTCATTAACACAATCATCAAAGATGACGAGGTTCTTTTTTGATTTATCTAAATCTTGAGGTGAAGGTATATCATCCGTATTATCACTGAGAATACAAGTTATGGGTTTCGATTTTGATTTCTGTGTATCACAAAATAATTGTATTATATCTTCAATATTATAATCATTCAGTTTGTTTTGAAGTTTAAATAAACCGATAATGTCTTCCTTTTTAAGACCTGCATTAAAACCCTGTGAGAGTAGTTGATACTCGGGTTGAAAACTTGACTTTGTAAAAATTATTAAATTATCATAATCTAAAAAATTAGGACCAAGGAGCATCTTTAAAAGTAAACAGGTTTTCCCACATCCGCTTGAACCAACTATTAGACATCTCAATGAATTTGGAATGTTTTTATGGTTATTAAATTTTATCTTATTTTCCCAAACGGGTAAAAAATCATTCATTTATATATTTGGAAAACAAGTCATCCAACTTTTTTTGAGCTATTTTAGAAACTCTATATTTTATCCTGAGTTCGGGTTTAATTTCAAAATAATTCATTATTTTATTTATGTAGTATCTTGTATTAACATTTCCATTAAAATTATTTTGAATAATAAATATCATTAAACCCTTATACATTTCCTCAATACAAAGAGTCTCTTTCCTTGTAAGAAATGGTGTATTATCACCATAATGCTTAACATTCATCTCTCTTATTAATCTTGTAAAGTAATTCATTTTTGGTTCTAATTTAAAAGAGTTATATGTTTTTTTATATTTCTTATTATCATTAATTAGAATATAATCACAGAATAAACATTGTTTATATGAATCCTCATCATTAAGCCCCACTCTATCACAAGCCGGACAATTCTCTAATTTATCATATGGAGAGTCTGGAAATTCTAAATATCCTTCAGAACTTATCATATTTATGTGGTAAATTTTTACTTAAACTAAACGCAAGTTTATTCATTAATAAATACAATGTTTCAAAGCACAAAAGACAAATTTCAATCAATCTCTACTTCGGTGGAAGATATAGAAAAATATGTCAAAGATGTTAAATTGAACAAAGATAAATATGGAAATTTTTGGGTAAAACCAGTTATGGAAAATAACATGAGCCCCTCTATTTCATTTAAAGGAAGAGCTCTAACTATACCTGGAAAGACATCCATTAAAGTAAATCTAACAAAAGTTTCTCCTCTACTCCTGGCAATTTATTCAAAGCTTGAAAAAGTGATTGACCACGATACTTTGAAAAAGAATGATAAGACCATTAATAATTCTAGAGGAGACATTTGTATTTTCTTTAATAATCCAAAGGGTGTAGATCTAAGTAAAATGAATGATGTTAATATTTCTGGTGAAATGTCATTTCGTTCTATGATAGTTAGAGATTATTTAAAGATAACTTTTGATATAAAAATTGTAGAGATTGAATCTGTTAATGAAAGAAAGTATATAGATATTGATGGGAATATTTTTCTTGCTAATTAAATATGAGTCAATACAGCAGTGAAGATTTTACTATTTCATTGAACTCGGACGATAGTGATGATAGTATTTCATTGAACTTGGATGATGGTGATGATAGTATTTCATTGAACACAGATGATAGTTATGATACTAATAGTTTGTGCTCAAATGATAGTTATGAGAGTAGCTTTATTGATGACTCTGAGTATGATTCTGAGTATTCATGTGATAGTTATGACTTAGATGATTCTGAGTGAAAAAGTGTTTTAGTTTAAGCACAGTGATATATATAAAACGGAGCTGTAAAGCTCAAAAGTGTTTTATTTTAAGCACAGTGATATATATAAAACACCACGTTTTCTCACGCTATAAATATGGTTTATTGTGATACTTGCGAGAAGGAAGTAAAATATTATAAACAACATATTCTCACCGCAAAACATACATACAACATTTTAAACAAACTTTCCCCTCTTCCACCTGAAACAAAACACTGTTCTACATGTAATAAAAATATCCTCAAGAAAGGCTTCAAAATACATCTTAAAACAAATCTACATTTATCAAATTTTATCACAACTAAAAACTCTGATGGAGCATTCAAAGGACATATTAAAATAAGAGTCTTTAACTTCAAACCTCCTGAACCAGAGTCTATAGTTGATGCTGTAGAAATAGTTAAACCTGCTGTTCAAACGTTGATTGAAAAAACACTAAAGGAAATGAAACCACTTAAATTTTATATGGGAGTAAAATTAGAAATGACAAAGGATGAAGGAGTTATAGATGCACCATACATGAGAACTGAGCCACACTTTATATCTTCATATCAAGATTTTAAAACATCAGGAGTCTATGATGAACTTATTAAACAAGAGCAAGATGTGGATAATTCAATCGTAGGAAGTGGATTCAATATAGGAAAAATTATTTACATAGACATTCATATTCTTAAATCAGATCCTCTAAAAGCTTCTTCTTACATTGATTTACCCAGTGTTATCAAAAATAGAAAAGCAGTTATCAATATCAAAAATAAAGACAATAAATGTTTTCTCTGGTCTATTTTAGCACACTTACATCCTCCACATTTTCATGATGAAAGAGTATCTCATTATAAAAAATATGAGAATACATTAAATACGAAAGATCTAAAGTTTCCGATGACTTTAAATGATATTCCTAAATTTGAAAAGATGAATAATTTATCAGTTAATGTTTATGGTCTAACAGAAACAAACAACATTCAGGTTTTAAAGCTTTCTGACAATTGTAAACAAACTCATATTAATCTTCTATATTTTAATTCAGACGAAAATTCACATTATACATACATCAAAGATATTGCTAAATTAATAAAACCACAAGTCTGTAAGAGAACAAATAAAATATATATTTGTTTGCGTTGTCTTAACTTCTTCAATTCACAAGAAAGATTAGATAAACATTCAAATTATTGTGGCGAACATAAATCAACGGTAATCAATATGCCTAAAGAAGGCTCAAAGATCACATTCAAAGATGAAAATAAAAAGATCAAACATCCATTTGTTATATATGCTGATTTTGAAAGTATTTTAGAAAAAATTGATACTGCTTCTCAAGATCCAAAAGAATCATACACAAATAAATATCAAAAACATACTCCTTGTGGTTTTTGTTATTATATCAAATCATCCGTTGGTGATAAATATAACAAGTTAGAGATGTATAGAGGCTCAAATACCCCAGAGGAGTTTGTGAAACGACTAGAAAAAGACTGTGTTCGATTAACCAAGATAATGAGAGAAACCAATAAACCAATGTCCTTAACAAGTAAAGAAAAAAGGGAATTTATAAAAAACAATGTCTGTCATATTTGTGAGGAGAAAATTGGTAAAGGTCTAAAGGTTAGAGACCATTGTCATCTCACTGGTAAATATAGAGGTCCGGCTCATCAAAGTTGTAATATTAATTATCAACTCCCCTCTTTCATTCCTGTCTTTCTTCATAACAACGCTCATTATGATACACATCTATTTATCAAGGAACTCTCAAAGACTTCTGGAAGTATCTCAGCAATTCCAAACACGGATCAGAAATACATTTCATTCACAAAAACAATTCACACATCTCCTATTACTCATATCAGATTTCTTGATACATTTAAATTCATGGCAAGTCCATTGGTTAACTTGGTTCAAAATCTAAAAGAGTTTCCATGTCTTTCAGAGTATTTTTTAGATAAAGATTTTCTAACACAAAAGGGAATTTACCCCTATGACTATATGGACTCATTTGAGAGATTCAATGAAACACAACTTCCTTCAAAAGAAAATTTCTATAACAAATTAAATAATAGTCATATATCTGATAAAGATTATGTACACGCACAAAATGTTTGGGAAAAATATAACATCAAGAATCTTGGCGAGTATCACGATTTGTATCTCAAAACTGATGTGCTTTTATTGGCCGATGTATTTGAAGCCTTTAGATCTGTTTGTCGCACTGGATATGGATTGGATCCTGCTCACTACTACACAGCACCTGGATTGGCCTGGAGTGCGATGTTGAAAATGACAAAACAAGATTTGGATTTGATAACCGATGTTGATATGCTTTTGATGATTGAAAAGGCAAAAAGAGGTGGAATTTCACAAGTCTGCTCGAGTAGATACGCAAAAGCAAATAACAAATATCTTCCAAATTATGATCCAACGAAAGAGAGTTCTTACTTGATGTACTATGACGCGAACAACCTGTATGGCTGGGCAATGTCTCAGGCTCTTCCTTATGGAAAACTTAGATGGGTAAAGGAAAAAGACTACAAAAACGTTTTACAAGATGTATGTATCTCTACACAAAAAGAATTGGATGAAGAAAAAGTTGGTTATTATTTTGAAATTGATTTAAAATATCCAGAGGAACTCCATAACCTACACAAAGATCTCCCATTTGCTTGTGAGAAAGAAAGTCCAAAGAAAGAATGGTTGAGTGATTATCAACGATCGTTTGATATAGGTGAATCAACAGAAAAATTACTTACTACATTATATAACAAGAAAAATTATGTTCTACACCAAAGAAATTTGCGACAATATTTATCAAAAGGTCTAAGAGTAGAGAAGATCCATAGGGTTCTAAAGTTCAATCAAAGTCATTGGTTAAAGGGGTACATTGATTTTAATACACAAAGAAGAACAGAGTCAAAAACAGATTTTGAGAAAGACTTTTATAAATTGATGAATAATGCGGTCTTTGGTAAGACTATGGAGAATGTGAGGAAAAGACAAAATATCAGACTATCAACATCTTGGGAACAAGCATCAAAATTAATTAATAGACCGAGTTTTACTCGAGCTGAGGTCTTTACTGAGAACTTTTGTGCGATCCATTTGATTAAAGAGAGTATTGAAATGAACAAACCTATTTATATTGGAACAACAATTCTTGATTTATCAAAGTCATTAATGTATGATTACTTTTATAATAACTTGAGGAAGAAATATCAAAATGATGTTAATCTACTTTATATGGATACAGATAGTTTTATTTTGAAAATTAATACCAACGATGTTTATTCAGACATGAAAAGAGACATTAATATCTATGACACGAGTAATTACAGTCCAGAGAGTGAGTTGTTCTCTTCTAAAAATAAAAAGGTGATTGGAAAGTTCAAGGATGAATTAGGAGGAAATGTTATGAGTGAATTTGTGGGATTGAGGTCAAAGGCTTATGCTTATAAATACATTGTGAATAACGTTGAAAAGACTGATAAGAAGTTAAAAGGTGTAAAGAAAAATGTTATTAAAGAAACAATAAACTTTAAGGATTATTATAACTGTTTAACAACAAAGAAAGAAGAGTTTAGAAAGATTAATGGAATAAGAAGTTATAAACATCAATTATATTCAGAAGAGATAAATAAGAAAGCATTGGGGGCTTTTGATGATAAGAGGTTTATTTTAGAAAATGGAATTGATAGTCTCCCTTATGGTTATATAAGTATATAAGTGATAAGATATATATATAAGTGATAAGATATATATAAGTGATAAGATATACATAAGTGATAAGATATATATAAGTGATAAGATATATATAAGTGATAAGTTAAAAAGGGGGGGGGGGGGGGGTGGGGATTTTAACGGGCTACCGCCGCCTTTTTTACTATTATATAAATGATAGAACCAAGTATCAACCAGACTAAAGAGTGGAGGTGTAATCAACCTTGGTATATAAATGGAAAACATAATGAATGTGAAAAATATCAAATAGGTATAATTGAAAAGGCAACTGGTAAAAAAGTTCACAAAACAAATAAGAGAATTAATTTAAATACCGGTGAATTGGGTAAAAAAGATGGAAATATTTTTGAGTGGACGGAAAACTTTGATGGTTGTCAGGAAAATATATACTTTAATTTAAAAATGGTATGTGGCACTGGAGGCGCTCAAATAAGAACATTGAGGGAGGTTTACCATTTTATCTTAGCTCAGTTAAAATATCTTAATAAAGAACCAAACTCAAACATATTTTTTGTTAATATATTAGATGGTGAAGAGAGTTGTAGGAGAATTAAATTATTTCCCACGCATAAACAAATATTTGTAGGGTCGTTGTTTGAGTGGGTTATATTCACCAGATGATATTAAGAGTAAAAGGTTAAAAGGTTCATAAGGTCAGAAGGATCACAGGTGTTTAAGTGGTCTAATGAATAAGGATAACATGTCAAAAGGTTAGAAGGTTCGTAAAGAACAGGGTGAGAGAAATAGAGGTCTTTAGGGGCAATGAGGGAGGGAAAGAATTAATATGGAAGTGAATGGGTCAAAGATTAATCTGCCAGATGATATGTAGAAGAAGGATGATAGGTCTATAAGAGAAAACAAATATTTGTAGTGTTTGAGTGGTCTAATGAACAACATTAAGGATAGGTACTACAGACAAAAGGTTCATAAAGATGAGGGTGGGAGAAATAGAGGTGTTTATGATTTTTGAAAAAGACAAGGGGGTAAATGACATTAGATAGGGATTTCCCATGTTAAACGGAGGTGTCCCAGAAGCAACATTATTACACTACTTCCGTGTTCGTCTGTCTCTTGTTTATGGTGGCCGCTTACCATGCTGCTTTTGAAAAGCTCAACATTCACTTTTGAAATGAAGGGACAACAGGCATGAATAGGCAGGATATTTTGCACTTCTTTGAGGCAAATTGAACCTCCGCCACCAGACGTTGCACCACCATTGTGAGGTGGGCGATAAAAGTAGCTCAGAACCTTCGCTCTGATTGAAACCAAGAGTGCATCACAATTAACCTTTTTAAAGTAATGAAATAATTTAAATTGATAGATTAACTTGAACCTTTCCCATCACTGGGGACGTTTACTTTTCCTGGTTTACACTAAAACTGACTGATGAAAACTCATCGGACCAAATAAATTAATTGTTAATGGAAGGATATTACCAAGACAGCCATGTCAGACCGATCGGCCTAGCGTAGTGTGAACATCCCATTTGGGATTGGTGTTTTAAAGGATGATTTTATTTCATCTCAAATTATATCAGATGTTATAAAATGCCACGTTAAGGTACATTACGTAATTTCGGTGTAATTATGTAATTCGTGTTTATAAAGGAATCACAGCAGTTCATGAAGTCTCGAAGAGAAAAATAACAAGAACGTTCTGTGAACTGTTTCATTTGGCGTGTCATGCAATTTGTACCCCAAATCATGGCTATCTTTGGACATTGTTCAAAAATGAGCCATAAAGAGCAAAACTGGACTCAAATAACACTCATGTACAAGATACGTTGAATGAAATGAGCCTGGATTTACAGGGAAATTTTATTTACAAGAGATCACCAAATGATTTGTACTATAGCGTTTTTATTCCCATCTCAAAATGGCTTTGATGTGAAATGCAGCAATATTGTCGGATGAAAGTTCATATCGCTCGAGTTGGCATGCGCTAAAGGAATAATTACCTCAAGACTTCTATCCATTTGTGATGAACTTGCTGATTTTATTACCCTCGCCAGAGGAGAGGGTAATGCATTTGAGTCCGTTTGTTTCTTTGTCTGTTTGTCCACACAGAATAAATATGATTTTCTCTGCAACCGTTGGTCCGATTGACACGAAATTTTCACCATAGGTGCAACTCCACCTGTATAATTTTGTAATGATAATTATGACGTCATAGGTCACGTGGTTCGGTCGCCATCTTGGAAAAATCGAAAAAGTTTGCACCTCTATATCTCGGAAAGTGCTGAATATAAAAAATTGAGACATGGCTCATTGTAAAGAACTCTCCATGGGAAATAAAATATATTAATGATTATGTCATAGATGCCTCCATTATGACGTCATAATTCGACAAGTACAAAACTTCATCCGATCAAGATGAAATTCCTTGAGCGCCATGTCGGCATAAACTCGTGGAGCAAAAAAAAATAATGATGACGTCATCGGTCACGTGGTTCGGCCGCCATCTTGGAAAAACCGAAAAACGTTGCACCTCTATATCTCCGAAAGTGCTGAATAGAAAAAATTGAGACATGGCTCATTGTAAAGAACTCTCCATGGGAAATAAAATATGTTAATGATGATGTCATAGGTGCCTCCATTATGATGTCATAATTCGAAAAGTACAAAACGTCATCCGATCAAGATGAAATTTCTTGAGCATAATCTAGGAATAAATTAGTTGCGGAAAAAAAAGAAAGGATGACGTCATCGGTCACGTGGTTCGGCCGCCATATTTGTTTTAACACAAAAGCCTTAAAAACCACTGAAAATACATCCTGGTGTGGGTTTGCGATCTCTGATTGCTCATTTTCTTGTTTAAATAATGTTCAACACACAAGTGAGGCAACACCCCTCCTCTTCCACCTCAGGCACTGACTGATGCGGTCTCTTGTTCGGTGTGGTTCCTACCTTATAAGCTTCTTATCTTATGTAATATTATCCCCATCATTCTTCATTCAGCACCATGCCAAGATCACTGAGGTTACGTGAAGGGTTGGAAAGCTGAGGAACTCCTTTGTATAGAAAGTCCCAAATATGCCCTCGAGGAGCAATGACTGAGTGCCTTCCTGGCCACTATATATTGTCACTTAAAGGGTCCCTTTAAAAAATATATGACGGAGTCGAGACAACTAAACTTGGGGCAAATCCAGCACACAAGACAACATATTGTTGCTGTTTTGGGAAACCACTAAAAAGTAATGGCAACCACCATACAGGTCCCTTAGAGGAGTTATTCCATAGCAGACCATTATCTTAGCCCCTTCCCCTTATTTCGGTTCGTATATATTTATGCGTTGGGGAGGAGAAAGACAGGCCCTCCACTCATAAAGGGATAATAAACCATGCAGATGCACAAAGATTGCATCCACAGATTGATTTCAAGTCTTGAAGGACAGAAGACAGACCAAACACCATTGGGATATGCACGAATCAGGATCAGAGGAACTTCAGGGGGCCTTGAGGGGGCAGAGTGATGGGCTCCACCAATCGAGAGCCCGGACACCCTCGAAAAGCAGCCCCACCCTTGCCAGGGCCCTGATAAAAAGGCCTTGCACACGTTTTCTCGCTCTCTCTGCCGGGTTCACTCAGCACATGTCTGCATGATTATTGCTCTTCTCTCTCTGCCGGGTTCACTCAGCACGTGTCTGCATGATTATTGCTCTTCTCTCTCTGCCGGGTTCACTCAGCACGTCTCTGCATGATTATTGCTCTTCTCTCTCTGCCGGGTTCACTCAGCACGTGCCTGCATGATTACTGCTCTTCTCTCTCTGCCAGGTTCACTCAGCACGTGCCTGCATGATTATTGCTCTTCTCTCTCTGCCGGGTTCACTCAGCACGTGCCTGCATGATTATTGCTCTTCTCTCTCTGCTGGGTTCACTCAGCACATGTCTGCATGATTATTGCTCTTCTCTCTCTGCCGGGTTCACTCAGCACGTGGCTGCATGATTATTGCTCTTCTCTCTCTGCCGGATTCACTCAGCACGTGCCTGCATGATTATTGCTCTTCTCTCTCTGCCGGGTTCACTCAGCACGTGTCTGCATGATTATTGCTGTTCTCTCTCTGCCGGGTTCACTCAGCACGGGGCTGCATGATTATTGCTCTTCTCTCTCTGCCGGGTTCACTCAGCACGTGCCTGCATGATTATTGCTCTTCTCTCTCTGCCGGGTTCACTCAGCACGTGGCTGCATGATTATTGCTCTTCTCTCTCTGCCGGGTTCACTCAGCACGTGGCTGCATGATTATTGCTCTTCTCTCTCTGCCGGGTTCATTCAGCACGTGTCTGCATGATTATTGCTGTTCTCTCTCTGCCGGGTTCACTCAGCACGGGGCTGCATGATTATTGCTCTTCTCTCTCTGCCGGGTTCACTCAGCACGTGCCTGCATGATTATTGCTCTTCTCTCTCTGCCGGGTTCACTCAGCACGTGGCTGCATGATTATTGCTCTTCTCTCTCTGCCGGGTTCACTCAGCACGGGGCTGCATGATTATTGCTCTTCTCTCTCTGCCGGGTTCACTCAGCACGTGGCTGCATGATTATTGCTCTTCTCTCTCTGCCGGGTTCACTCAGCACGTGTCTGCATGATTATTGCTGTTCTCTCTCTGCCGGGTTCACTCAGCACGGGGCTGCATGATTATTGCTCTTCTCTCTCTGCCGGGTTCACTCAGCACGGGGCTGCATGATTATTGCTGTTCTCTCTCTGCCGGGTTCACTCAGCACGGGGCTGCAGGATTATTGCTCTTCTCTCTCTGCCGGGTTCACTCAGCACGTGCCTGCATGATTATTGCTCTTCTCTCTCTGCCGGGTTCACTCAGCATGTGCCTGCATGATTATTGCTCTTCTCTCTCTGCCGGGTTCACTCAGCACGTGCCTGCATGATTATTGCTCTTCTCTCTCTGCCGGGTTCACTCAGCACGTGCCTGCATGATTATTGCTCTTCTCTCTCTGCCGGGTTCACTCAGCACGTGGCTGCATGATTATTGCTCTTCTCTCTCTGCCGGGTTCACTCAGCACGTGTCTGCGTTGTTACGCTCCCTCTTTGGCAGTTTCACTGAGCACATGTGCATCCGCTCTAGGCCGGACCCTCTCACAGGCCTCAGTACGTGCCTGCATTACTCTTCACCTTGGATTCCACTGGCACGTGTACACGTGCTCTTGGTCTCCCGCTTGGCGCACGTGTGCACGACACTCACTTCACCCTGCGTGGTTCAGTGATGAAGCCCATTTCCACTTGAACGGTGCCATCAACAACCACAACAACATTTTCTGGTGGGCAGAATCACCTGAGACCTACAGGAAAGTTGGACAGAGCTTTGGAGTCATAGTGTAGCAGCATAGCAAACCTGTTGTGCATTTTGTGATACAAGCACCAAATTTGGTACACTAGTAGACTATCATATTATGAAAAGATCTGGATATTGGGCCATCTCAGATTCAGAGATTTGATTTTTGCAAGATTTCGATTCGATTGGGATCGAAGAGAACACCTTCTTCGTCTTCTGTACAGTGAAGTTGCCAGCCCTGAATTCTCTGGCTACATCTGGGTGCTTCATTGGGAGTGCAACCGTGTCCCTCAGGTGAACAGGGACCCACCTGGCATAGTGTGTGTGGTCTAAGGCATGGAACCATGGGACCAGTTCCGTCAGGGCATCAAGGTACGTCGTGAATGAAGCCTAAGGCAGAGAACGCACGTAGACCAGTACCAACATCTCTAGTTCCAGCACAGTTGCCCAGTACTGAAAGTTGGGAATGTCTTCTCCTCTCTGGTGACACCAGTCTTCGAACTCAGGCAGGTCTTCGGCATCATCAGCATATGTCATACAGTGGCGTTCATACGCACGGTGTTGCAGGATGTGCAGTGCCGCTGCAGTGATTTGATGAGCTCTTCTTGTGCGGGTGACGTGGGCAGCTCGTAGGAAGGAGTCGGCCGTCCCTGGCGTTGCAATCTCAGCTTGCAAAATCTGCAAATCTTGCAAAAATCAAATCTCTGAATCTGAGATGGCCCAATATCCAGATCCTTTCATAATATGATAGTCTACTAGTGTGCCAAATTTGGTGCTTGTATCACAAAATGCACAATTCTTTTGAATATTTGGGCTAAGCCGCCCCACTATCAGGATCAATGCCTGTCGGAACATCAATGAACAATGAGGGGCACACATCGAGAACGTCAATTACAAGGATTTTGCGTAAATCCCAATTTCAGACCTTGGCCTCTCACTAACTCTAGCAGTGACTTTACTGCAATAACAATCAGTGTTAGAAAATACCATGTCATAAGCTTTCAAGGAATGTTTGGGTCACGTTCCTAAGGTTTCTGATTCTTTATAAATACATATTAAAAGTTGTGTCACTCTTTTTGAAACACCCTGGATTATGTACAACCTACCTCATGTATCCCTTTAGTACAGGTGTAAATCTAACCTCCTCGAGTACACAGACCAAGCTATTATTAACACATTATAGCTATGGACCTCCCCTTCCGTGTAATGTAACAATATATATGTGTATATATATGTTTCTCCTATATATATATATATATATATATATATATATATATATATATATATATATATATATATATATATATATATATATACACACACACACACACACATACATACAGGGTGAGCCAGAAACATGGTCATTTTTTAAATTCGTGTGAAGGAAATAAAAAATTGTATTTCAAAATAAATTCGTTCATGATATTGAAGTACATAACATGCATTTTTATTATTTTTATTTTTTACTGATTTAGTTGTTTTTTTTGCAGGCAAAACACTTGAGTGACCATGTGGAACTGGTCGGGTGAAGAACGCGCTTTCGCTATCAAAGCTTTTTACATAAATAATGATCATGCAACTGCTGCACAACATCAATTCAAACTCCATTTCTATTTTCAACGTCATGGAAATGTGCCGTCTGTTCTTGCTATCAAGTTATGGGTTCAGAAGTTTGAGAGGACCAGTTCAACTTTAAAAGAGAAACTGCCGGGAGCACCCAAATCAGTAAGAAAAGCACAAAACATTGAGCGTGTAATGACCCTGGTCATTGTACATAGTCTGCTTTTCTGGTGGTCGTGGCGGCTTTTTGGCCGTTGGTCTGCTCTCTGCTCGGTCCTGGCTCTGCTCCTGGCTTCGCCTGCCCGGCTCTTCCACCGTTGCCTCAGGGCCGCTCCCGAACTGTCCTGCGCCTATTCGTCCTCCTCGACCTTGGCCTTGTCCTCGTCCCCTTTGCTCCTGCCTGACATGGCTCCAAGGTACTCCGCTGCAAGGCTACTTCTGCTCAACACTTACACCACCCCATCATGCATCTCTGCAATCAAATACCACGGACTCCTGCGACGACCCAGATATATTCATAGAGGCTCTGGTCGTAAGTTTGTTAACTTACAAACAGGTCACTTCCATTCCCGTACTCTGGTCGGCTCAGCGCACTCCCACTCATCGTCCCAGCGCACCTGGTCACAGCAACGCACGTGATCGCACCTCCTGTCTGCAAACCCTGGCTAAATCACCTAAGTTCATCCCCACCGTACAAACAAACATGAAGCTCACCCTGTTCAATACCCGGTCCCTCAACAACAAAAGCCTCATCCTGAACATTAACATTCTGGATAATAAACTGGACTTTCTCTGTCTCACTGAAACCTGGCAACAACCTCTGGACTACTTCTCACTCAACCTCACTACACCCAATGGAGATTCATACATCAATAAACCACGCTCGGAGGGCCGAGGTGGTGGAATTGCCGTAATACACCGACAGGACATCAAGACCAGCCTCATCTCCATCTCATCTGCTCCATCATTTGAACACCTGGCTTTTAAACTCTCTGGTCACACACAGTCAGTCATGGCTGTCGTCTACCGCCCTCCCAAACCACACCCATCATTCCTGTCTGACTTCTCCTACTTTGTGACCCAGCTCTGTTCCCTCTCCCCCTCAATCCTCCTCCTCGGTGATTTCAATATCCACATAGACTCCACTGACTCCACAATAACCACTGACTTCACTGATTTACTCACCTGCTTTAACCTCACTCAACATGTCAACTTTCCTACCCATAACCGTGGTCACATTCTGGACCTTGTCTGCTCTACTGGATTAATTTTGCACCATCTCTCTGGCTCCGACCTCACCCTCTCTGACCACTTAGCCATCACTATGACCATCAACATCCCCACCCCAGCACCAAGGCATTATCGCACTATCAACTTCCGTAAGCTAAATGCTCTTTCACCTACCCTAGAGTCCCTGTATATAGAGAGTTGTGTCAACTCAAATTTGGACGCCATTTTGTGTCTAGGTGTGTCGGATTAGATATACATGTACATTCGCGATATGGGGTGATATATTCTAAACCTGCTAAAAAAAAATTTACTACACATATTTAGTCTTATTATTACATACAGGTGATATTTGTTTTGTCAAAAACTCAGCTATTGCCGTGAAAAAGAGCTGTGTGGTGATATTAAAAGTGGTATGGCAATGCATATTACAAGCCAACACTGCATATAAGAGCTAACATTATAAGTAAGACAAACCAATGCTGTCGTTCTCTGAATTTTAATAACTTTTAGAAAGGAGTGTGGGCATATCCAATATTTTTTAAAGGGTGCCGAGAGCAATTCCGGTGTAGGACTTCCAGCCGACATATAGTCTAACACACTTAAAACAAATTCTGTACGTGGTATTGCCATATTTCTATAGTGTACAACTTTAGTTTTATCGACATTTATATTCAATTTCCATTGTAATGATTTAACAAGCTGCAAGTCAGCTTCTGTCTCTGACATAAGGAAAACGTCATCGGCATCTAGTAAGATTGAAACGTTCATTCATATATTGATATCAAACAGGGATAACAGCTTTTGAAAGTTGAGCCAGTTTTAAATGTGGGTACACAAATACACCTGTTTTACTGCATTAATCACCTAGAAATATTGTATGTTTTGGGAACGATAGCTGTCACCAGGTTAAATATATAGGGATTGTCCAATGTGCAAAATCTTCCATCACTACAATTTGGCCATAAATCCCGGGGTGGGAAATATTTGAGCAAATATGCCACAAGACGCATGAGCACTGTACAAAGCAAACAATAACTCGTCAAATTTTGGACGTATGGATGGCTGCACAACCCGCAAAAAAATTGAGCAGGTCCCCCCCTAAAATTGCTTTTATGATTGCCGATTAGGCTAAAGATTTTAAACCAAAAAAATAACTTGCCTCGGAATAAGTTTTGAATGGACGGACAGACAACTGAAAACAAAACGGACCATGGGTTTCCCACCCCTATAAAATCAAAATTAATTCCCTCTGAAAAAGTACAGTGACATTGCCCGCAGACTACCCAACCGCAGACCAGGCAATGTCACTGTACCGGGACATTTCATCAATCAATGACAATATGCGGTCCGCTAGGACTACCCGAAAAAAATTGAGCAGGGTTCTTCCCACGGAAATGCATTTTTTGTCAGCTCCTTGAAGATTATAAACAAACACAAATCACTTCCCTTTAAAAGGGTTTTCAACGGACAGACAACCAAAAAAAAACCGAGCAGATAGAATTGCTTTTGAACATCGATCATCAAGCGGCGTGGGCCTACCTGGCAGAGTCTCGAGGAGTCGATCGCTTTCCAGCTCTTTCGTCTGACTTTCGCTTCCCAAATTTGTCTTCTGACTTTATCACTTGGAAATCTATACATCTTATATTTCCCAGATTGGTTTGAACAACCAAAAGCAGAACAACCAGTCATTTTGTTTGGCAATAAACAACATTCCCGTACCAAGCTGACGTTCACGCACGGTGAAGTTAGACACAAAATGGCGCCACGAAATCACGTGACCAGAAATCTCGGGTCAGCGCATGGCGCAACTCTCTTTATACAGGGACTCTAACCTACCCCATTCTCATCCACCCTCTCTGAAAAAATGTCCACTTCTCCCTTTCTTGACCTCCACACCCCTTCTGACCTCACTGACTACTACAACCACACTCTCTCCTCCTGCCTTGACCAGCTTGCACCTATAAAAACCAAAACAGTTTCTTTCACCCATTCTGCTCCCTGGTTTACCCCTGAACTCCGCCTGATGAAAACTCGTGCTCGCCAACTTGAAAGACTCCGCAATAAAACAGGTCTCACAATTCACTCCCAAGCCTACAAGGACCACCTACAGCACTACAAAGATGCCCTCTCCCGCGCCCGCTCTGCCTACTACTCTCAAATTATCCACTCTGGCTCTGGAAACCCAAAAGCACTCTTCTCTACAATAAACAAACTCCTCAGCCCCCTGAACACCACCACCCAGTCATTCACAGTAGTCAACTGCATCTCCTTCCTTTCATTCTTCCAAAGTAAAATTGACAACATCTACAACAGCTTAACCACCACAGCACCCGCTCCCCCTCAAACCACCTGCCCCCCCTTATCCTGCCAACCCCTGTCTCAGTTCTCCCCAGTCTCCCCTACTGACCTCTCTGAACTCCTCAGAGGAATGAAAACTGCCACCTGCACTCTTGACCCCATCCCCTCCAGCTTTGTCAAGGCCTCCCTTCCTGCTCTCTCTCCACTTATCACTGCAACAATAAACTCCTCCCTGTCTACAGGCATCGTCCCACCATCCCTCAAAATTGCTGCTGTTACCCCCATTCTGAAAAAACCTGGACTAAACCCTGACACCCTAAACAACTTCAGACCCATCTCCAACCTACCCTTTCTGTCAAAAGTTTTGGAACGTGCTGTAGCCACTCAACTCAAACATCACCTCTCTGCCAATAACCGGTATGAAACATTCCAATCCGGATTCCGCTCCAACCACAGTACTGAAACTGCTCTCCTCAAAATCACCAACGACCTTCTCCTCTCCTCTGACGCCGGCAACCTCAACATTCTCATCCTCCTCGACCTCAGCGCCGCCTTTGACACCATCAATCACACCATCCTCCTCACCCGACTTGAAACCACCTTTAACATTACCGGCACTGCCCTCTCTTGGATCAAATCATACCTCTCTGACAGACGCCAGTTCATCTCCATCAATAACTGCAAATCCCCCACTGCTCCCCTCCCCCAAGGTGTCCCCCTCCTCTTCATCCTGTACCTGTCCCCCCTTGGTCACTTAATCCGCCGTCATGGTCTCCAATTCCACTGCTTCGCCGATGACATCCAGCTTTTCATCTCCACCAAGTCCATCTCCACCGCCACCCACTCTATCCTGACAAACTGCATCACTGAAATAAAATCCTGGCTTCAAATCAACTTCCTCAAACTTAACTATGATAAATCTGAAATAATCATCATTGGCCCAAAAACGCTCACCAAATCCACCCATAACTTTGCCCTCAACGTCGACGGTTTCCCAGTATCCACCTCCCCTCACATCCGGAATCTTGGCATCATCTTTGACCAAACCCTCTCCTTCGACAAATACACTAAACAGATCACAAAGACAGCCTTCTTTCACCTGAAAAACATCACCCATCTCCGTCCATCCCTCTCCTCCACGGCTGCAGAAACCCTCATCCACGCCTTCATCACCTCTCGTCTGGACTACTGCAACAGCCTCCTCTCTATGGTTCACCCTCAATAATCACCAATAAACTCCAATACATTCAGAACTCTGCTGCCCGTCTACTCACCCATTCCCGGACCCGTGACCACATCACCCCTGTCCTTTATAAGCTTCACTGGCTCCCCATCCCCCAGAGAATCCAGTACAAAATCCTCCTCTTGACCTACAAAGCCCTCCATAACCTGGCCCCATCCTACCTGACTGACCTCCTCTCCTCCTCTCCAGACACACTCCCACCCACAACCTCCGGTCTGCTGGTACCAACCCCCTGACCCCCCCCCCCCACCCTCATCCGGACCAAATTCAGATCCTGGGTGGACAGGGCCTTCTCCATCGCTGCTCCCACCCTCTGGAACTCACTACCTCACACCATCAGAGACTCCTCCTCACTCACCACATTCAAAACATCACTCAAGACCCACCCCCCTTATCCAGTTGAACACTGCAGTGTTGCAGTGTGCAAGACACTGCAGTGTGCAACACCCACCCCCCTTATCCAGTTGAATGCAGTTCAACACTGCATTCAACATTTAACCCACAGCATTTAACCCCTGACTATCTCTTCTCCTTCTCCTTCCTTTTGCTTTGATTATTTACCTATTGATTTTTGTCTTTTTGCACTTGTTTTTTGTACTCTGTCAAAGCGCCTTTGGGCTTCTTGAAAAGCGCTATATAAAATAAATGTATTATTATTATTATTATTATTATTATTATTAAGGGAGTCAGTTTTGAGAAGTCCGCATCGCTCCAGCCGAAAGCATGCATCAGCCTTAAGAATTTCTCACACGTCACTACGCCGTATATGGCATAAGGATTTAAACTTTTATCCCTATAAAATTCAAACTGTCCAGGAATTAAGCCAAGATGATGAGATTGCCCACAAAAATTTTTGTGAAGGAATACTTGGCCATGTTGCAGAACGTCATGAATAATTGGCATCCAAGATTGGAGGAATGTGTCAGACGAAATGGTGCGCATCTCCGAGCTGTTCTTTTCCACAAATAAATGGCATGTTATGTACTTCACTTTCTTGTAAGAATGTTTTGAAATACAATTTTTTTTACCTTTACCAGAGTGTTAAAAATAACCATATTTCTGGCTCACCCTGTATAAATATACATAGCTTTACGTAATTTTTGAATGGCCACATATTGGGAGATAAACAATCCGTGACTGTGACAAATCAGCTCGTTCTGATATAATTGTGGTGGAGGCTGTCATACTGTCATAGGTAAGAGCTGGTGAGGTAATTTTTTAATAGCGTATTAAATGTGTCTTTTGCAATCACCCTAATCATCATTTAAAAGTGATTTAAATGTGCATTTCCCAATCGGCCCGTTAACAGATTGTGTCGTAGGTTGTGACCACAGTGCAGTCATTCTTGTTTTTATATTACTAGCAGAAGTACCCGGCATGCACAAATGTCAGAATCAGAATCCATCACAAATGTCAAATCATCATTTTACCTTTTTGTTGAATATATGCTGGTGAATGTACCGTTCATCACGTTTCTGAGCTAAGTATGACGATATTGAGGAAGAAGAAGAAGAATAAGAGGAAGAAGAAGCCTCACGACCAACTTCGTATACTTCCGGAATTGTTTTATTATCTGTGTTCAAATGTTTGCAAATTGTTTTGTATTTATTTATGTAAATGTGTACTTCTATATAATAATAACTGTCATTAATCAAAAAGGTTTAGGCAATATAGAGCAATTGTTTTAAAAATCCCAAAAAACCAACAGAAAAACGAAAAAACGAAAAAACTAAAAAAACAATTTTTGCCTAAAACTATCCCAGACACTCACTGATGAACCTCTGAAAGTTTGACGAAGATCCGTTCAGCCGTCTCTGAGAAAAATGGCGACACACAGACACACAGACCAACATCTCTTATATAGTAGACTAGCAGAAGTACCCGGCGTTGCAGGGTGGGGTAGGGGATGGGAGTAGGGGAGGGGGGGAAGGGGAGGGAGGAAAGGGGTGGGGCGGGAAGAAAGGGGTGGGGAGGGGGGAAGGGGAGGGAGAGGAAGGGGAGGGGAGGGGAGGGGGAGGGAGGGGGGGAAGGGGAGGGGGAGGGAGGGGGGGGAAGGGGATGGGGAAGGGGAGGGGATGGGAGGCAGGAGAGGAAGGGGGTTCATATATATGCTGGTGGGTGAATGTGGCGTTCATCACGTTTCTGAGTTAAGTGTGCTGCCGATCAGGAAGAAGAAGAAGCCATACTACCAACTTCGTACACTTCCAGAATTGTTTGATTTATTTGTATTCAAATGTCTGGTGATTGTTTTGTATTTATTTATGCGAATGTGTATGCGAATGTGTATGTAAAAAGGCTTTGGCACTATGGAGCAATATATATATATTTTTTTTAACTCCAAAAAACGAACTTTTTTTTTCAATTTTTTTTGGTCTAAAACACACCCAGGCACTCACTGATGGACCTCTGAAAGTTTGATGAAGATCTGTTCAGCCATCTCTGAATAAAACGCGGACACACAAAAACTGGACACACACACACACACATACACAGACAACTCGTGTATATATATATATATATATATATATATATATATATATATATATATATATATATAAATATATATATATATATATATATATATATATATATATATATATATATATATGTATGTAGATATATATATATATATATATATATATATATATATATATATATATATATATATATATATATATATATATATATATATATATATATATATATATATATATATACGAAGGGAAAAGGTAAAGGGTGTTTCTGGAGCACCTAATCTACGCTGAACCGAGAGAGATCCGATTGTTTGGGAGATAGCCCACATCGGATGGTTCTGGCTTGGACCATTGGGACGGGAAGTGCGGCCCTTGGGCGTCCGCTCCGAAGGTTCGGATCGGGACACTGGAATTTCTGGTCCGCCCGGTCGGCCCTTAGGTGGGGACGGGGGCTTTGGACGAGAACGACAACGGCCCGCCGGATCACTCGATTCAGGTGCGATGGGCGGGTTCCCTAATGGAATGCTTTTCGCTTCCTGTATCAAGGGTTACGGGGTCAGGAGAACCCCATCACTTCAGGACACCTCAGTGAGCGAGGTATGGAATAGAGTGTCTGGGGAACACTAAATTGATCAAGCTACCCTTTTCAGGGAATAGTTAGAGCTGGACTCATAAAAATTATGCTTGATTGCCCATATTGCATAGATTGCTGCCTTTGGAACCCGTTGATTGCGTCGTGGCACGGTGCCTGCGGGAAATGCCTTTGTCTGGCCTAAACGTAGTAGCGCTAGGCCAGTGGGAACGTCGTTCCCGCGCGTAAAGGTGTCTACTGTGTTCAAAAAGTATCCGACCTTTATTTTTCGTGCGTAAAAAAAAAAGAAGCTAGGGAGGCGTTGATTGGTGCACGTATGTAGGCGATCCTAATGCACACGCATGAATTTTTTCCGACATGCAGAAGCTGTCATTCGACGGCAGACCGCCGATGAGTGAGGACATGTAAGTGAGCGCCGTCGGATTTTCGTTTTTGACAAAATGACGGAAAAACTTGAACAACGCTACTGCATCAAATTTTGTGTAAAGCTTGGCGATTCCCAAGTGGAAACGATCCGCAAGATTCAACACCGTTCATTCCATTATGAAGGAGGATTTGGGCTTCAGGAGAATCTCAGCGAAGTTCGTACCAAAGCTGCTAACGATTGAGCAGAATCAACTCCGTTTGGAGATCGCACAGGACATGCTGGAGACTGTGAACAGCGATCCCAGCTTCCTCAACACAGTGATCACTGGCTATGAGTCCTGGGTTTATGGGTACGACCCAGAAACCAAGTTGCAGTCATCACAATGGAAGCATCCAACATCCCCGAGGCCAAAAAACACAAAATTTGATGCAGTAGCGTTGTTCAAGTTTTTCCGTCATTTTGTCAAAAACGAAAATTCGACGGCGCTCACTTACATGTCCTCACTCATCGGTGGTCTGCCATCGAATGACAGCTTCTGCAGGTGGGAAAAAATTCACACGTGTGCATTAGGATCGCCTACATACGTGCACCAATCAATGCCTCCCTAGCTTCTTTTTTTTTACGCACGAAAAATAAAGGTCGGATACTTTTTGAACACACTACGTATATATATATATATATATATATATATATATATATATATATATATATATATATATATATATATATATATTGTTGCGGATATGGGATTTGGCCTCCATCCATATCCGCTTGTAAATATTCCCCTATTTCCCCAATACTCCCCAACTATCCCCAATCCCCCATTCCCTAGTCCCATTGTCTGTAAACAACACTCTGTAGCCCCGACCTTCCCCTTTTTCCCCCATTAAATGTCGTGCCCAGATTCACCGCATCTCACGTAGACAACTATAGGACATCTTGCTAGTTATTCTTAGTCTATGTCAGTTAAGGACTCGTTTCCATTAATTCTGACTCTTCGTTGCACCAGAATGTGATTGTATGGCACCATTAGTAAGTTTAGGACCTTCCAATACCTCCCCGCATCTCTTCCTCATGGAACAACAACACCAACAACAACAACAGCGGGGGCGGCGCGGCGGCGGCGCGGGGAGTGTGCGTCCTCACTCCGGCTTGGTTAGCCGCCATTGACCATGTGCTCCGACGGGGTTACCACGCAGGGGCTCACTGTCAGCTCCTCGTCAAGGGCGGAGCCCGGTAACCTCCCGCACCCAATAAGAAGCGGCGGACCGATTCCATCTGGGGCGGAGCTAACGAGCCGAGGGCGTGTCACTCCCCGCTGGACATGCGCAGGAAGACGGAGGTGACGTCAGATGCGCCTCAGCTACGAAGAAGAAAGGACGCCACCTCCTAGCGCTGAGAGATACCTCCCGCCTCTCTGGACCGGACCGAGTCGATTCTGCCCCTGAGCCAAGGTGCACCTTGAGCCATCGACTGCCTGCCCTTCCTTGCCATCAATCCCTGTGTGAGTCAGTCTTGTCCCGTTTGTCTGTGGTCTGTCGGGGCTAAGATAAGACCGTGTCTAAGTGCCCACCTCTCTGTGCTGTACCTCTTGTGCCGTGTAATCTAAACGTTCTGCACCCCATATTATATCCTCCTCCGGAGGTCTTGAGAACTGTACCCCTGGTGTCGTGTCATTTAACCCAGCCGTTGTGTCCTTTCCTTCATTGATCTAGCGTAGCGCGATTCGGCCAACGTTCGAGTATAATCGGGTAAACTGTGCGAACACGGCGGCCATTCCGCTCGGCCCATCATAACATCTAAGTCGTGTCCGTAACAATTGGTTGTCAGGAGTTGGATTCGGACCTGGGACTAAATTCATTTAGCCCAAATTTTGGAACACCAATTGTACTATTAGAGTAACAATTGGTGTCGAGGAGTGAGATTGGACCCGAGCGCGTTTCACGCGCTTGAAATTATAACGGCGAAATTTGATTGTGTTTTACAAAAATAAAAACCCGAATTTTGAAGTCGCGCTATGGCAGATCAAGACGGCTGGGTTCCGGTAGAGGAGAGTGAGGCAGGGTCGATCCAGGACCAAATTGAGGGACATGAGGAGAGCGAAGCAGTGAGGGTGGCAGGGTCGCAAAATAGCGTCGTCGCGCACGAGGTTACGGGCGCGCAAAATGGCGCCTCGCACATGGCCACGGCGACCACGCCCGCGACCGTAGTAGCGCCGCTGGTAGATTTGAACCTTTTTTTAATACAAATGAAGGCCCTTATGGCCCAGAATAGTGAGCAAATGAGGGCTGATAGTGAGCGATTGGGTGAGCGATTGGAGGGCCAAATGGGGGTAATGAGGGATGAAGCGAGGGCTCAGAGTGAGCAATTGGGGGTAATGGGAAACCAAATGGGGGTAATGGGAAACCAAATGTGGGTAAAGAGGGACGAAGCGAGGGGTACCGGTGAGGGGTTAGACAATAATTTTAAGGGATTAGACAAGAAATTTGGGAAATTAGACAATAGATTAGGGGAAATACAGGAGGGGTTAACGGGGGTAGAAAATAGAATGGCTGCCCAGGAGAATCAGATAGAGGGAGTGAAAAATGGGTTAGAGGGGTTAGAAAACAGTATGGAAGGCAAATTGAGGGACATGAGGGACCAAGCGGAAAGGGAAGTTAAACAAATGGGGCAGCAGATAGAGGGGGTCAGAATGGGGGTAGAAACCAAACTGGATGCTCACAGGGAGGAAATGGAGCAGATGAGGGTGGCATCTGGGCAGGAGATGCAAGTGATGGGAGAGGAGATCAGAAGAGGGGTGAGTGAGGAGGTCGGAGGAGTGCGCGGGGAGGTGAGGCACTGTAAGGAGCACATGGAGAAGGAGGTGAGAAAGGGGACTGTAAAGTTACAAGTGGGCATAGAGGACCTGACGCAGGAGGTGGAACAGGTGACGGAGGGACAAAAAGAAGTAACGGAGCAGGTTCAAAGGAACACTGCGGTACTAGGAGGGTTAAGAGCGACACAAAACGACATAAAAAATGACTTAATAGCGACACAGAAGCAATGTCAGATGGTACGTGAGGGACTGACAACGAGGTTGGACGATGTGACAGAGGTAATGGAGACGAAGGACCGGCAGGTGAGGACGCACATGGAAACGGTCAAGGTAGCCTTGGAGGACGAGCTTGAGGAGACGTACCGGGGAATAAAAGAGGTGAAGCAGAAATTAGAAGAAGTGGAAGAAGGGGTGAGCGAAATTAAGAAGCGACGGAGAGAGGATAAGAAAGAGATAAAGGAGGAAGTAAAAGAATTGGTCCAAAGTCTGTGTTCGGATCGTGATGATGTGCTCATTAACCGGATGAGGGATTCGCAGGTGATGGAGGAGAAGCGAAGAGGGAGAGGACCCGGTGTAAGTGGTGACCAATATGGTCGTGCGTATGATGCGCCAGGTGATTTAATGAGCTTGGGGGTCGAGATGGACCCGGGTGTTCGTGAGAGGCCGTTGGTGAAGTGTGCGACCGGTCTGGTGTACGAAAAAGGAGGTGTGCGAGAAAGTCCGACTCTGGGGTGTGTGAGGAAAAAGTGCGTGCCAAGGAGTGAGGGTGCTGGCGAGAGTGAGTCGGTCGTAGCGCGTGTGCGAGGGAGCACATGGAAGCGCGGTGTGGTAAGTGTTACAGAGGGTGTGACGGGAGAGTGTGCGCAAGAGTGTGCGCAAGAAAGGTGTGTGACGGACAGGTGCATGGGGAAAGAGTGCGCTGTCAAAGGCAAGGAAGAATGCACGCCTGTGGTGAGTGTTACAGAGGGTGTGACGGGAGAGTGTGCGCAAGAGTGTGCGCGAGAGAGGTGTGTAACGGACGGGTGCATGAGGAAAGAGTGCGCTGTCAAGAGTAAGGGTGAGTGCGCTGTCAAGAATGGAGGTGAGAGTAGTGAGAGTGACAAGGAGCGTGAGTTGGTTGTGACAGGTGAGCGAGGATGTACACCTGGAATGGAAGGATGCACACCTGGAATGGTAGAGCGTGAGTGGGAATGCACGCTGGAATTGGTAGTGAGGCACGTGGTTGGGTGTGCGGGTGAGAGCACACCTGTGATTGTCACAAAGGAGGTGACCGAGAAAGGGGCGCGAAGAGGTGTGTTGGTGAGGTGTGCGAGCGACGAATGTGTGCCAAGGTGTTCGGTGGTCAGGTGTGTGACCAAGTCGGTGAGCGGAATGAGTGTACTGAGGTGTGTAAGGAAAGGTACGACGAGGAGCATGGAAACGGCTGCATGTATGAGCAAGAAAGGGGTAGCGTATGCTTGTAAGCATGCAGGTGAAGCATCGACGGTAACCAGGTTAGAGGTTAGAACGACTTATAGCCGAATCGGGCCCTCGGTGCGCGTCGGGCAGCTTCGCGTGCCGCGAGGACCAGCGTGGATCCGAACCACGGCGGTTTCGAAAGAACTGCCGTACGCGATCCACGCTGTGCCTCGCTTGGAACGGCCGCGTCCGGGCTCCACTAGGCGGAGCGGGCAGGCCGATAGGAAGGGTCGTCATGGCGACCACTTTCTATTGAGACGTGCTGGCAGGTCGAGATCGGGACATTGGATGGCTGCACGCCGAGGTGGTGCGTGGGATCTCGGCCCGGGTAAGCCCCCGTCCCTGCCACGAATGCGGGACGTATCCAGCCGCTGGCACAAAAGAACCCGCGTTCATGGCTCGGCTGTACGAAGCCGAGCTTTAGAAGGGAATTGGCGCACCGAGAGGATGTAATAAGTAGACGGGTGATGAGGATAGTGTTTTGGCCCCGAAATTAGAAAAAAAGCAAAATTTGATGATGGTAGAGTGATTGGCAGTAAATGGCAAATTTTTGAATTGGTTGGAATTTGGACGAGCAAAATTGATAGAGAGACCCCCGATGTGGTGGGATGGCAAATCCACCATCCCTCACGAGTGGGGGCAAATGCGCTATAGTTTATGGGGTGTATGGCAGTGAAAACTAGCCCGGGTGGGTTAGGTTATATTGTTAGGGATCTAGAGATGACATTAGGTGACGTTAAAGTTAGTTAGTGACTGATACCTGTAGTGGGGACGCAGGTAGTTTAGTGTGGATTATAATGACGAGGGAGCGCAATAGTTTAAAGGGACAACTGGGAAGCGCAAGTTTCAGAGGGGAGTAGTTAGATGAGATGATGCTGTGTGAGAGCTGGACAGATGTGTGGAGCAGTGTATGAGTAGTGAGTGTTGTGGATCAGCGCGAATGCGCTTGGGGAGAGAAGGGTGCAGGTGGCACCAGGTGTGAGAGCACAGGTGTGCAAGTGCAGGTGTGTGGAATACGTGGAGTGAGAATGGTGGAAATTGTGGAGTGGAGTGGATGGTGCGAAGGTGTGAATGGGGGAAGAGTGGACCCCTTTCACGAGTACCCGGGGCGGGTAGTGTAAGTGTTAGGTAGAGGGTATAGGTAAATTGTGGTTGGATATTGGCATTTGTGGTGCGGTTGCAGAATGGTATTGTGGATGGGTGCATTAGTGTTGTGGAAATGGCTGGGCGTGTAGCCTGTTAGTGTGTGTAGTTGGTTTGGGCACTCCACCACTGTGAGGATGTCGGCCAGGTGAGGCCGCAGGTGGGCTCTGGGAGCCGGTAGAGTTGTGGATGGGGCCCGAGGATCCGGAGGACGGACCCGGGTAGCCCAGTGCCAGAGAGGGCACCGAGTGGGGAGAGCGCCAGAGGGCCTTCCCCAGGTAGATAGGTTAGGGTAAGGAGCAGGTAAGCTCGGAGGCAACTGCAGTGGTGGAGGTGTGCAGGTGGGTAGACCTGCTGGGAGAGCTACACGTCGCAGCCCAGAAATTGTGCGAGGCACCGGGAGATGAATCGGGGGAGTGAGACCCCAAATTGAGAGGCACCACAGTTTGGTCAATGGGAATTGGTTTTTAGAACCCATAGTGTAAGTTGGCCAATGGTTTGGCAGGAGAAAGACCCCGGGTAATGTAAAGTTGTTAAAGTCATTTAGGAAATAGTTAGGATTGATGAACCTGTCGCACCATACGCAGCCACTTACCTGTGGTGATGATGATGACTCCACACCTGTGTTTTCTTTGTTCTGTGTTGCAGGAAATGAGAATTGCTGTTGGATTTGTGAGACGCATCACGACGTGGATGAGACATTGGGGTGATTCCATCTCTCCCTCCTTAGGAGGGACTGATGATGAATTGGTGATGGCAAATTTTGATGTTGAATTGGTGATGGCAAATTTTGATGTGAGAGTTGGAAATGGCAAATTTGATTGGTTAGGAGGGAGAGAAGACGAATTTGGTTTATGGGAGGAATGGGGAAGACAGTAGGGACGTTTGTTGATTTGTAAAGTAGATGTTTATGGGTAGTGTTGTGTTTTGTGGATACAGTAAGGGGTAAGGGAGGGGCAATGTAGGTTACCTGGTTGGGGGGGGCGTACAGTAGGAACATACCTGTCTCACCTGGTTCCCATGTGCCCCCAGTGTGCATTACCTTATATTGCGTGCACTTTTGCGCCCTTACCACCTTACTCACTTGTCTTTTCTTTTGTCTCCCACCTCCGAGGATCTGGCTTTGGGGCAGAGAGAGAGGAGAGAGAGGTGCTGGCTCCGCAGTTGTGGGCCTGCACTTTCGCTGCTTGCTGCCGGGATCGATACACCATATGGACCGCAATGTTTGTGGCCGCCCACCATGGACCGCAGTTCTTTTGCGGGCAAGCACCACCCGTTGATGGACCTATGGGTCAACGTGGCACCTATGCCATACAGGTGAACCACTAATAGTTGGCCCCTGACGGCCACAATTTAGAAATGGACGCGGTTGGCGCCTTTCTTTATTTTTGAAAGAAGCCAGAAGGCCAAGCACTTCAGGAAGGCAAGACCAGCGGCAGAACATCGGCCGGCTGCGACACCACCGGTGACGTTGAACACTTTATTGGTGCACCGGATGGTGCTGACTGTACATGATGGGGTGGTGCTTTTGGTGCTTGGATGGGGTGCTCTGCACATTATTAAAGGCCGTAAGGCCACAGGGCACTCGTGGGTTGGTGTATCGATGCTGGCATGCGTGCTCTCTCTATGCATAACATCTGCATGTGTTCCTCCAAAAACAGGTCCTGGATCGTAGTGTAAATATCAGTGTAGTCTTGTGTAAATAATGCTCCCTACCGGCTGTATGTTTAGTTTGAGGATTCTTTCCGCGATTCGGTTATCCTGTGGGTGTGTTTCTGTGAGGAGAAGGGTGCAACGTCGCAGGGGGACATATTTACTCATTTGTGAACATCTGTAAAACTGTCGCACTCAGGGTTGAGTTAATAGTAGAGGGAACTACATCTGAGTGCCATACTAAAGTAGGTAAAAATTTATCGGGTCGGGACGCCCCGAGGTAGAGAAGGGTGCAATGTTGCGGATATGGGATTTGGCCTCCATCCATATCCGCTTGTAAATATTCCCCTATTTCCCCAAGACTCCCCAACTATCCCCAATCCCCCATTCCCTAGTCCCATTGTCTGTAAACAACACTCTGTAGCCCCGACCTTCCCCTTTTTCCCCCATTAAATGTCGTGCCCAGGTTCACCGCATCTCACGTAGACAACTATAGGACATCTTGCTAGTTATTCTTAGTCTATGTCAGTTAAGGACTCGTTTCCATTAATTCTGACTCTTCGTTGCACCAGAATGTGATTGTATGGCACCATTAGTAAGTTTAGGACCTTCCAATACCTCCCCGCATCTCTTCCTCATGGAACAACAACACCAACAACAACAACAGCGGGGGCGGCGCGGCGGCGGCGCGGGGAGTGTGCGTCCTCACTCCGGCTTGGTTAGCCGCCATTGACCATGTGCTCCGACGGGGTTACCACGCAGGGGCTCACTGTCAGCTCCTCGTCAAGGGCGGAGCCCGGTAACCCCCCGCACCCAATAAGAAGCGGCGGACCGATTCCATCTGGGGCGGAGCTAACGAGCCGAGGGCGTGTCACTCCTGGCTGGACATGCGCAGGAAGACGGAGGTGACGTCAGATGCGCCTCAGCTACGAAGAAGAAAGGACGCCACCTCCTAGCGCTGAGAGATACCTCCCGCCTCTCTGGACCGGACCGAGTCGATTCTGCCCCTGAGCCAAGGTGCACCTTGAGCCATCGACTGCCTGCCCTTCCTTGCCATCAATCCCTGTGTGAGTCAGTCTTGTCCCGTTTGTCTGTGGTCTGTCGGGGCTAAGATAAGACCGTGTCTAAGTGCCCACCTTTCTGTGCTGTACCTCTTGTGCCGTGTAATCTAAACGTTCTGCATACCCCATATTATATCCTCCTCCGGAGGTCTTGAGAACTGTACCCCTGGTGTCGTGTCATTTAACCCAGCCGTTGTGTCCTTTCCTTCATTGATCTAGCGTAGCGCGATTCGGCCAACGTTCGAGTATAATCGGGTAAACTGTGCGAACACGGCGGCCATTCCGCTCGGCCCATCATAACATCTAAGTCGTGTCCGTAACAATATATATATATATATATATATATATATATATATATATATATATATATATATATATATATATATATATATATATATATATATACAGTCATGTGAAAAAGTAAGTACACCCCATGTAATGTTTTGACTTTTTCAACATATTTCAACATACAGCTATTTGATCTTCATTTCAACAATATTGAGAGATAAAGGTGATATAATATAACAAATATCATGAAACATTTACATTTTGTCGTCCATTGTATAATTTAAATAAACATAAATGCAAATTTCGCATGTGGAAAAAGTAAGTACACCCCTACATTTATCATTACTTCAAATACCTAAAATTAGAATCAGGTGCACCAGCTCAGGTGCAAATGATTAGAACATCGTTCGAGAGGATCTTGGAGGAACCTGTCTTATTTAAACCTCAGACATTTAGTTTGGTTTGCTCTTTGTTGTTGAAGTGTGCGCCGTCACCATGCCTCGATCAAAAGAGCTCTCTGAGGCCTTCAGAAAGAAGGTTATAGATGCCTACGAGTCTGGGAAGGGATTTAAAAAGATCTCCAAACAATTTGAAATCAATCATTCGACTGTCCGGAAGATCATCTACAAGTGGAGAAGATTCCAAACAACTGCCAACTTGTTCAGGCCAGGCCACCCCAGCAAGTTCAGCCCGAGAGCATACCGCAAGATGCTGAAATAAGTCTCTAAGAACCCCAGAATGTCATCACGGGACCTACAGGTCGCTCTTGCCACTGTTGATGTCAAAGTGCACGAGTCTACCATTAGAAAGAGGCTGCACAAATTTGATCTACATGGGAGGTGTGCCAGGAGGAAACCTTTGCTGTCCAGAAAGAACATCAGGGCAAGACTAAAGTTTGCCAATGAACACCTTTTCTTTTTTTTCTTTTTTTTTGTATACACGATCGAGGCTCGTGAAAGAGCGAACATTTCCAAAGAGCCAAGGGTGTACCTCGGCAAAGACCAGCACTTCTGGAACAATGTGCTCTGGACAGATGAATCAATGGTAGAGTTATTTTGCCACAGTACCAGAAGACATGTTTGGCGAAAACCAAAGACAGCATTTGACCACAAGAACCTGATACCAACTGTAAAGCATGGTGGCAGAAATATTATGGTATGGGGCAGCTTTGCTGCATCGGGGCCTGGGCAGCTTTGCTGCATCGGGGCCTGGGCAGCTCACCATCATAGAATCCACTATGAATTCTTCATTGTACCAGAGGGTGCTTGAGGATAATGTGAGGCCATCTGTCGGAAAGTTGAAGCTCAACCGAGAGTGGACTTTGCAACATGACAATGACCCGAAACATACCAGTAAATCCACCAAGGAATGGCTGAAAAGAAAGTAATGGAGGGTTCTGGAATGGCCAAGTCAAAGCCCGCATCTAAATCCCATCGAGATGTTGTGGGGGGATTTGAAACGAGCTGTGCATGCAAGAAACCCCTCAAACATCGCACAGCTGAAAGAATTCTGCATGGAGGAGTGGGCAAAAATTTCTCCCAGTCGATGTCAGAGACTGGTAGACAGTTATAAGAAACGCCTACTTGAGGTTGTTTCTGCCAAAGGGGGCAATACCACCTATTAGAGCCAAGGGTGTACTTACTTTTTCCACATGCGAAATTTGCATTTATGTTTCTTTAAATTTTACAATGGACTACAAAATGTAAATGTTTCATGGTATTTGTTATATTATATCACCTTTATCTTTCAATATTGTTGAAATGAAGATCAAATAGCTGTATGTTGAAATATGTTGAAAAAGTCAAAACTTTACATGGGGTGTACTTACTTTTTCACGTGACTGTATCTATGGGGTGCTACCTTTAACCTTTAATGATGTGATATTTACAACAAGTGTGGGTTCTCAAAACCGCAACAATATATATATATAGTTAATAAATGTGTGTGTGTATATATTACAAGCTGAATGCACCCGGCGTTGCCCGGGTTCTTTTTCAATGAATTTAATCTTTTGTACATAGGCCTGACGCGAGCCCAGTATCAGTTAGTGCTCAACGATTCCTTGTTCTTTCTTCTGTCGGGCCCCGCGAGAGAGAATTTTGAAAGCATGTGTTGCAATCAGTCAGATATTCCTATTAAGTGCAAAAGTTGTACTTCAAGATAATTTGAAAGAAGAAGAAACTTTATTGTGAAATGGGCCCAGCCCGGCCGAGGCGGCCTCGACCGGCCTCGCCACCCAGCCTATAACCTTCCCGGGACCCGTCCCGACATTTTTTGTTTCAGAGGTTTCCTCCTATCTTTCACCGTTCAGGAGATTAGAGCATGCAGACAAACAAACAAACTAACAAAAACTTTCTTTTATATATATATATATATATATATATATATTGAGCATTGAGCTACATTGAGCATATACATTGAGCATATATATATATATATATATATATATATATATATATATATATATATATATATATATATATATATATATATATATAATAGAACATTGAGCCTGGGACGAACATGGCTGAACTCAAAATATTTGACGATCCATATTTTTTATTCATATTTACCTCAGCGCATTTCAGCGCACGGAATCAACGGAATCAGAGCAGGTGGGCGCTGATTCGCTCAGAGCGATCATGTGATGACGCTATGACGCTATGAACGCTATGACGCTATGAACGATATGACGCTATGAACGCTATGAAAAAAAAAATCGCTATGACGCTATGAAACGCTATAACGCTATGAACGATATGACGCTATGAAAAAAATAATCGCTATGACGCTATGAAATGCTATGACGCTATGAACGATATGACGCCATGAACGCTATGACGCTATGGAAAAAAAAAATCGCTATGACGCTATGAAACGCTATGAAAAAAAAATCGCTCGCTTTACCAAGGGGCTTGATCCCCCCCCCCCCCCCCCCCGTTCCCCTCTCCTCCCACGCCCGGCAATGTCGGGTACTTCTGCTAGTATATATATATATATATATATATATATATATATATGTATATATATATATATAATATTGTTACGGGACCGCGGCTAGGATGTTGTTTGCTGAGCGGATGGCCGCCGCGCCCGAACAGTTACCCCGACTAACCCGATTCCTGAACGTTGGCCGAATTGCGCCACAGATATTCAATTGGGAAAAGACTAAAACGAAGGATGTAAAGAGAAAAGAAAGACAAAGGGTAAGAAATACCAATATAATTTATTTCTATTTACACCCAAAAGTAACCAAGGAGAAGGAAGGATAATAAAATAATTTACAGAAGAAATCAGAGACACAGTGAAAATCGCTAGCTTATCTAAACAGGCTTAATTAATACCCTGGACAGAACAAACAAAGACGGACTAACACGGGGAAATGCAGAGTGGATTGGCTGGAAGGAGGTGGGTGGCTGGAGGGGGAGGAAGGCACGGAGCTGGCTGGAGCTTGATCCCGCACGGGACGTCGGGCTGGACCTCGACGGCCGCCGATGCCACCGATCCTGTCGTGTGCGCGGGGTAACGGGTCGGAGCTGCTTGGTGGAGCCAACGCTGCTGGTGGGGGGTCTGGCGTGACGGGTTCTCTCTCCCTCTCTCACAAACTCCAGGACTCTCTTTTGGCTTGTCTTTTCTCTCTCTTAGTCCAACCACTTCAAGGCTTTCGCGCGCGCTCTTTATAGCGCCTCAGGCGATCAAGCCGCTGGTGTCCAGAACACGCCCATCGGTGAGCTCGCCTCGGCCCTGATTGGTCGGCACGGCCCTCTGGCTCCGCTCTTGATGACGATGGGTGGGCACGCCCAGGATTCGGCAGCTCCTCCCCCTTCTTCTCCGAGCCGACCTCGTGGCAAATGGAGTCGCGGAGGGAACAGTTGGCAATTGTTGGAAGGGGAATGTGAATGAAAGGGGATCTACTCTTATTTCACTTGGTGCAATGGAGTATTTAAATTAATGGAAGACATAGCCTTACACTAATACACATAATAAGGATATAACTACTGAACAGGGATATATGGTGTCCTTTGTGTATGTTTTATGGAATTAACTACGGGAACGCCCTTTGACCTTTATACAACAACAAATGCAGGAAGGAGGGTGCCATTTTACAACAATTCATTGCACAACAATAAAAAAAAAAACATTCTCATATCCACAACACTGCACCCTCCTCCCCTTAGGCACGTCCCGGGCCTATGAACTTTTACCTTAGTGTGGCACGTAGGTGTAATTCCCTCTACATTGAACCTGACCCTGAGTGTGACAGTTTTAAAACACCAATAAATGTCCCGTTGCTCCATTGCACCCTGCCTAACAGACTCACGCCCACAGCTAACTGAATTGCGGAATGGTCTTCAAACTAAAACACTAACGGTGGGGGCGCATTATTTACAATGACTACTTTATTTACAATACGCAACCCAGGACCTGTGATCGTTCTTTTGGGGGGGGGGGGGGGAGACAGTCTGCCCTGCATCGATGCACCATGAAAGCACCCACAACGCACCAATACAGCCTCAAGCACCAATCGGTGCACAGTCATCATAGTTCATAAAAAATAAAAACAACAAACCCTTGGTGGTGTCTTGCTCTTCGGCTCCCTCTGCTGGCTAATGCTTTCTTCCAGTTGTTGTCATCTTCTTTGCTGGCGGCCTATTTGCAACAATAAAATGCACCCAACGTGTCCATTTTTATTTATTTATGGCCCACAGGGCCGACTAGTGTGGTTCACCTGTGGGGCATAGGTGCCCTGTGACCAAGGTCCGCCAGCAAGATCTCGGGCCTTCATGGCCGGTTCCAGCAGAGGGGCCATGCCCCAACCCATGGGGTCCATAAGTGGTGCTCAGCCACAGACATGTGGTCCATAAGGTGGTGCATCGATGCAGACAGCTGGTTCTGGGAGTTCCGGGTGCACAATGGCGGACTCCCGCATGCTCCCCTCGGCGCCCAGTGGCGCACAGTCCTCATGTGGGAGACAAAAGGGGGAAAAGACAGATGAGCGAGGGGTAAGGTCTCAAGGGTACACATCAAAACAAGGCAATGCAAGGCGAGGTGCGTATGGAGACGGAGCGGAGAAAGCTCGTCCCTACCGTACGTCACCCCCCCTGTCACCTACTCTACCCTTGCCCTTACCCCATATTTACAAAATCTACACCTTTACAAATTCGTCACTACTGTCACGTCTCCCCATATCTCTTCTACACCAAATTCGTCACCACAATCCCTCTAACCAAAATTTGCCATCACCCAATTCATCATCAATCCTCATAAGGAGGAAGAGATGGAACACAAAGCACAATGTCACACCCACGTCATGATGTGTCTCACAATCCAAAACATTTGCATCATAAAAATAATAAAAACAACCTAATAAAAACAAAACAACCTGGTGTGGAGGTAAGTCATCCCAGGTGAGTGGATGTAGATGGTGCGAGGAGATCTCCATCCTAACTATCCTCTAAATGACATTAACACACTTTACACTACCCGGGGTCTTTCCCTGTCAATCCATTGGCCAACTTACACTATGGGTTCTAAAAACCAATTCCCATTGCCCAAACTGTGGTGCTTCTCAATTTGGGGTCTCACTCCCCCAATTCATCTCCCGGTGCCCTTGCACAATTTCCGGGCTGGGTCGTGCAGCTCTCCCAGCAGGTCTACCCACCTGCACACCTCCACCACTGCAGTTGCCTCCGAGCTTACCTAGCTCCTCACCCTAACCTATCTAATTGGGGAAGGCCCCTCCTGGCTCTGTCACCCCTCGGTGCCCTCTGGCATTGGGCTACCCGTGTCCGTCCTCCGGATCCTCGGGCCCCATCCACAACAACTCTACCGGCTCCCAGAGCCCACCTGCGGCCTCACCTGGCCGACATCCTCACAGTGGTGGAGTGCCCAACCAACTACACACACTAACAGGCTACATGCCCAGCCATTTCCACAACACTAATGCACCCATCACTACACTCCTGTGCAACTACCCGCACCACAGATGCCAATATCCAACCACAATTTACCTGTACCCTCTACCTAACACTTACACTACCCTCCCCGGGTATTCATGATGGGGTTCATCCTCCTTTCCCCCATCCACACCTTTGCACCATCCACTCCACTCCACAGTTTCCACCATACTCACTCCACAACCATCCATTCCAATACTCCATATATTCCACACTCCATGTCTTCCACACAACCATTCTCCATACACCTGTCGTTGCACACCTGTGCAATCACACCTGGTGCCACCTGCACCCTCCTTCCTCCCTGGACCATTTGGTCAGCACAACTCACATCACTATCACTCACTCACACACTGCTCCATACACCTGTTCAGTTGCACACCTGTGCAATCACCTCTGTTCCTCACACACTTTTCACAATACACTTCTGAATACACCTCCAACACTCACACGGCATCATCTGAACTACCTGTTGCTCTGCTAACTTAGTGCTCCCCGTCTTCCCTTTAAACTAAGCACATACACGTCATTATCATCCAAACTAATCTACCTGCGTCCCCACTACAGGTATCATTGTCACTACCTAATCTTAACGTTACCTAAGGTCATCTTCTCTAGGTCCCTACACACTATATCCTCACCCTCCCGGGCTAGTTTTCACTGCCAAACCCCATAAGACTAGTGCTCCTTTGCCTCCCGTATGTGAGAGAGGGCAGAGTTGCCATCCCACCACATCGGGTATCTCTCACTACCAATTTTGCACACCAAATTCCAGCCAATTAAAAAATTTGCCAATCACTCTACCAATCAGCTACCAATCACCAAATTTGCTTTGCAATTTCGGGTCAAACCACTATCATCATCACCCGTCTACTCACTAGATCCTCTCGGTGCGCCAATTAGTTTCCAAATCTCTGCTTCGTAAAGCCGAGCAATGGATGCGGGTGGTTCGTTGCCAGCGGATGGGTCCGTCCGGCATTCGATGCAGGGAAGGCGGTCTACTCGGCCCGAGATTCCACGCACCATCGGGGCACGGGACCGTCCGATGCCCCAAATCTCAGCCGGCCGGAGCGCGGGCAACCACAAGGGGTCGCTGTGTCAGCCCTTCCAACCGGACCGCCCGCTCCGCCTGGCGGAGCTCGGACGCGACCTTTCCGAGCGAGCCCAGCGTGGATCGCGTACGGCGGTTCTTTCAAAACCGCCATGGTTCGGATCCCCGCTGGTCCTCGCGGCACGCGAAGCCCGGCACACACCGAGGGCCCGATTCGGCTAAACGTCGTTCTAACCGCTACCCGGTTAGCGTCGATGTTCCATTCGCATGCTTACACCCCGCAGCCCGTTCTTTGCTCATACATCAGCCGTCTCCATGCTCTTTGTCATTGCACCTCCCTGACACACCCAGGACACTCATTCCACTTACAGACTTGGTCCACACACCTGACACCGCACACCTTTGCACACACTCATCGTTCGCACACCTCACCAACACATCTCTTCGCGCCCCCTCCTCGGTCACCTCCTCTGTGACAACACAGGTGTGCTCTCACACTTGCACACCCAACCACGTGCCTCACTACCAACTCCAGCGTGCATTCCCATGCGCGCTCTACCATTCCAGGTGTGCATCCTTCCATTCCAGGTGTACATCCTCTCTCACCTGCCACAACCAACTCACGCTCCGTGTCACTCTCACTACTCTCACCTCCACACTCGGTCGCGCACTCACCCTTACTTTTGACAGCGCACTCTTTCCTCATGCACCCGTCCGTTACACACCTTTTCTCGCGCCATCCTCTTGCGCACACTCTCCCGTTACACCCTCCGCAACACTCCCCACAGGTGTGCATTCTCTCGTTACATCCTCTGTAACACTCCTCACGACGCGCTTCCATGTGCCCCCTCGCACATGCGCTACGACCAACTCACTCTTGACAGCACACTCACTCCTTGGCGCGCACTTTTTCCTCACACACCCCATAGTCGGACATTCTCGCACACCTCCTCTTTCGCACACCGTACCTGTCACACACTTCACCAGCGGCCTCTCACGAACACCCGGGTCCAAATCAACCCCCAAGCCGACTGAAGCTTCCCTCACACCATATACATTTACACGTATATCGCCACTCACCTTGGCACCTCGTCTCCGCACCTCCTTCGCCACCTGCAAACTCTTTATTTGGTTAGCGAGCACACGATCACGATTTGAGCACCAACCTTGTACCAATTCCATTACTTCTCCTTTATCTCTTTCTCAGCTTCCCTTCGTCTCTTCTTAATTTCAATCACCCCTTCTTCCACCTCCTCTAATTTTTCCTTTACCTCTTCATTCTCCCGGTGCACCCCCTCTATCTCTTCCTCCAACTCCACTTCAACCGTTTCTATGTGCGTCCTCACCTCTCTGTCCTTCGTCTCCATCACTTCTGTCACCTCTTCCAACCTCTTCGTCAACCCCTCATGTACCATCTGACATTCCTTCTGTGTCGCTATTAATTCGTTCTTGATGTCTTTTTGTGTCGCTTTTACCCCCCCCCCCGATTATTGCAGTGTTCTTTTCCACTTGGTCCACGAGTTCCTTTTGTCCCACTGTCAGCTGTTCTACTCCCCTCGTCAGACCCTCTATTCCCCCTGTAACCTAGCCGTATTATTCTCACCTCTTTCTTCATACGCTTCTCACCTCGCTTTACCTCCTAGCAGTACCCCGAGAACCTCCTCGCTTACACCTCGTCGTATCTCCTCCTCATCTCCTCATCTCTTTAGTAGATGCCGCCCTCATCTGTCCCAATTCATCCCTCTGAGCATCCAATTTACCTTCTAACCCGATTTTCACCTCCTCTATCTGGTTCCCCATTTGTTTGATTTCCCGGGCGGATTGCTCCCCTATCTCCCGCAATTTGCCTTCCATCTTATCTTCTAGCCCCGTTAACCCATTCTTCACCTCTTTTATCCCATTGTCTAACCCCTCAAATTTATTGTCTAACCCCTCAAATTTATTTCCCATATTGTTTAACCCGTCTCTTAATTGCTCACTATTCCTTTCCATCATTTGTCCCATTTCTCTGCTTTCCGCCCTTGATTTATCCATCTTTTCATCGATTTCCTTACTTTGCACGCACGAAGCATGCCCTGATTTGCGCCATAAAGAGGTCCAATTTCCCCAGTGCCGTGACTCGGCTGCCGCAGCGCCGCTATTTTGTGCCTCTGCAACCACGGGCGCGGCTAAATTTGGTGCCGCTACACCCACGTGCGTGAGGGCGCATTTTGCGCGCCTGACACCTCCTCAACCACCTCCTTATTGCTCTCCTCCATTTCTTCCCTCTGATCCTGGATTACCCCTAACCCCCTCTTCTAGTTCCCCCACCGGCATCCGATCGCCTTGACTAGCCATGGCGCGATTTCAAAGTTCGGGTTTTTCTAAAACAAAACAAATTTCGGCCGCTCGCTATTTTGAGCGCGTTAAGCGCGCTTCGGTCCAATCTCGCTCCCGACACCAATTGTTATGGGACCGCGGCGAGGATGTTGTTTGCCGAGCGGATGGCCGCCGCGCCCGAACAGTTACCCCGACTAACCCGATTCCTGAACGTTGGCCGAATCGCGCCACAGATATTCAATTGGGAAAAGACTAAAACGAAGGATGTAAAGAGAAAAGAAAGACAAAGGGTAAGAAATACCAATATAATTTATTTCTATTTACACCCAAAAGTAACCAAGGAGAAGGAAGGATAACAAAATAATTTACAGAAGAATTCAGAGACACAGTGAAAATCGCTAGCTTATCTAAACAGGCTTAATTAATACCCTGGACAGAACAAACAAAGACGGACTCACACGGGGAATTGCAGAGTGGATTGGCTGGAAGGAGGTGGGTGGCTGGAGGGGGAGGAAGGCACGGAGCTGGCTGGGGCTTGATCCCGCACGGGACGTCGGGCTGGACCTCGACGGCCGCCGATGCCACCGATCCTGTCGTGTGCGCGGGGTAACGGGTCGGAGCTGCTTGGTGGAGCCAACGCTGCTGGTGGGGGGTCTGGCGTGACGGGTTCTCTCTCCCTCTCTCACAAACTCCAGGACTCTCTTTTGGCTTGTCTGTTCTCTCTCTTAGTCCAACCACTTCAAGGCTTTCGCGCGCTCTTTATAGCGCCTCAGGCGATCAAGCCGCTGGTGTCCAGAACACGCCCATCGGTGAGCTCGCCTCGGCCCTGATTGGTCGGCACGGCCCTCTGGCACCGCCCTTGATGACGATGGGCGGGCACGCCCAGGATTCGGCAGCTCCTCCCCCTTCTTCTCCGAGCCGACCTCGTGGCGAATGGAGTCGCGGAGGGAACAGTTGGCAATTGTTGGAAGGGGAATGTGAATGAAAGGGGATCTACTCTTATTTCACTTGGTGCAATGGAGTATTTAAATTAATGGAAGACACAGCCTTACACTAATACACATAATAAGGATATAACTACTGAACAGGGATATATGGTGTCCTTCGTGTATGTTTTATGGAATTAACTACGGGAACGCCCTTTGACCTTTATACAACAACAAATGCAGGAAGGAGGGTGCCATTTTACATCAATTCATTACACAACAATAAAAAAACAACATTCTCATATGCACAACTATATATATATATATATAAATAAATATATATATATATATATATATATATATATATATATATATATATATATATATATATATATATATATACGTGTACGTGTACGTGCTCTCCTGAATGCTCGTGGGGGTTACACGAAATACTGAACTGTAATTTTACTGTCGGTAATCCCAGTCATAATTTAGCTTTTGTTTTTGTTGAAAAAAAATTTGGCTAATGTGCAAAATAAAGAGATACTTCTGGAAAACGTACAGAAGTTTAACACAGTACTGTCTGTGAATTGAGTTCGATATCAGTTTACATCACTTTCAAGGATGAATTTATTTGCTTTGAAATGTCAAATGTGGTTTTTGTTTCTTTTAAAGGTCACATTAACAAAATCTAGAATAATTTCAACATAATTCCAATGAACTTTTGGTTCTAAGTCATCTTGGAAGAGTAAGTTCAACCCCACAAAAAAAATATTCCATATTAAATGCCAAGTCTGTTTATATATTGTTGCGTCTATGAGATTGGCCTCCATCCATATCCGCTTGTAAATATTCCCCTATTTCCCCAATACTTCCCAACTATCCCCAATCCCCCATTCCCTAGTCCCATTTTCTGTAAACAACACTCTGGAGACCCGACCTTCCCCTATTTCCCCCATTAAATGTCGCATCCAGGTCCACCGCATCTCACGTAGACAACTATAGGACATCTTGCTAGTTATTCTTAGTCTATGTCAGTTAAGGACTCGTTTCCATTAATTCTGACTCTTTGTTGCACCAGAATGTGATTGTATGGCACCGTTAGAAAGTTTAGGACCTCCCAATACCTCCCCGCAGCTCTTCCTCATGGTACAACAACAACAGCAACAACAACGGCGGCGGCGCGGGGAGTGCGCGTCCTCACTCCGGCTTGGTTAGCCGCCATCGAACATGTGCTCCGACGGGGTTACCACGTAGGGGCTCGCTGTCAGCTCCTCGTCAAGGGCGGAGCCCGGTAACCCCCCGCACCCAATAGAAGCGGCGGACCGATTCCATCTGGGGCGGAGCCAACGAGCCGAGGGCATGTCACTCCCCGCTGAGCATGCGCAGGAAGAGGGAGGTGACGTCAGATGCGCCCTCAGCTTGGAGAGAGAAGGACGCCACCTCCGAGCGCTGCAATACCTCCCCGCATCTCTGGACCGGACCGTGTTGATTCTGCCCCTGAGCCAAGGTGCACCTTGTGCTATCGACTGCCTGTCCTTCCCTGCCATCAATCCCTGTGTAAGTCAGTCTTGTTCCGTTTGTCTGTGGTCTGTCGGGGATAAGATAAGACTGTGTCTAAGTGCCCATCTTTTCTGTGCTTTACCTCTTACCTTGTAATCTACCCCTTTTCTGCATCACCAATTATATCCTCCTCCGGAGGTCTTGAGAACTGTATCCCCTTGTGTCGTTTCATTTATCCCAGCCGTTGTGTCCTTTCCTTCATTGATTTAGCGCAGTGCGATTCGGCCAACGTTCGAGTGGAATCGGGTGGGATCGGGTTCTAATCGGGGAGTAACTGTTCGGACGCGGTAATACACCACCGCTCGGTCAATATAACATCTGTCCGCGATCCGCAACAATTGGTGTCGAGGAGTGAGATCGGACCCGAAGCGCGCTTAACGCGCTCAAAATTACAAGTGACCGAAATTTGTTTTGTTTTAAAATAAAAACCCGAATTTTGAAAGTCGCGCTATGGCGGATCAAGACGGCTGGGTTCCGGTAGAGGAGAGTGAGGCAGGGTCGATCCAGGACCAAATTGAGGGACAAAAGGAGAGCGAAGCAGTGAGGGCGGCAGGTTCGCAAAATGGCGCCTCGCACATGGTTACGGCGGCCGCACCCGCTGCACAAGTGGGAGGGACGGCCCAAATGCAGGCCCTCATGGAGCAATTTATGGTGCAAATGCAGGCGTCCCTCAAACTGCAGAGTGAGCAATTGGGGGTAATGGGGAACCGGATGGATGCTCAGGGTGAGCGATTGGAGGGCCAAATGGGGGTAATGAGGGACGAAGCGAGGGGTACCGGTGAGGGATTAGACAAGAAATTAGAGGGGTTAGACAATGGGATAGAAGGGGTGAAACATGGGTTAATGGGGGTGGAAAATAGAATGGCTGCCCAGGAGAATCAGATAGAGGGAGTGAAAAATGGGTTAGAGGGGTTAGAAAACAGTATGGAAGGCAAATTGAGGGACATGAGGGACCAAGCGGAAAGGGAAGTTAAAAAAATGGGGCAGCAGATAGAGGGGGTCAGAATGGGGGTAGAAACTAAATTGGATGCTCACAGGGAGGAAATGGAGCAGATGAGGGTGGCATCTGGGCAGGAGATGCAAGTGATGGGAGAAGAGATCAGAAGAGGTGTGAGTGAGGAGGTCGGAGGAGTGCGCGAGGAGGTGAGGCACTGTAAGGAGCGCATGGAGAAGGAGGTGAGAAAGGGGACTGTAAAGTTACAAGGGGGCATAGAGGACCTGACGCAGGAGGTGGAACAGCTGACGGTGGGACAGACTGAGTTAGTGGAGCAGGTACAAAGGAACACTGCGGTACTAGGAGGGTTAAAAGCGACACAGAAAGAACTAAAAGACGACTTGATAGCGACGAAGAGGGAATGTCAGATGGTACGTGAGGGACTGACAACGAGGTTGGACGAGGTGATAGAGGTAATGGAGACGAAGGACCGGCAGGTGAGGACGCACATAGAAACGGTCAAGGTGGCCTTAGAGGACGAGCTTGAGGAGACGCACCGGGAAATAAAAGAGGTGAAGCAGAAATTAGAAGAAGTGGAAGAAGGGGTGAGCGAAATTAAGAAGCGACGGAGAGGGGATAAGAAAGAGATAAAAGAGGAGATAAAAGAATTGGTCCAAAGTCTGTGTTCGGATCGTGATGATGTACTCATTAACCGGATGAGGGATTCGCAGGTGATGGAGGAGAAGCGAAGAGGAAGAGGACCCGGTGTAAGTGGTGACCAATATGGTCATGCGTATGATGCGCCAGGTGATTTAATGAGCTTGGGGGTCGAGATGGACCCGGGTGTTCGTGAGAGGCCGTTGGTGAAGTGTGCGACAGGTCTGGTGTGCGAAAAAGGAGGTGTGCGAGAAAGTCCGACTCTGGGGTGTGTGAGGAAAAAGTGCATGCCAAGGAGTGAGGGTGCTGTCGAGAGTGAGTCGGTCGTAGCGCGTGTGCGAGGGAGCACATGGAAGCGCGTAGTGAGGAGTGTTACGGAGGGTGTAAAGGGAGAATGCACGCCTGTGGTGAGTGTTACAGAGGGTGTGACGGGAGAGTGTGCGCAAGAGTGTGCGCGAGAGAGGTGTGTAACGGACGGGTGCATGAGGAAAGAGTGCGCTGTCGAGAGTAAGGGTGAGTGCGCTGTCAAGAGTGGAGGTGAGAGTAGTAAGAGTGACACGGAGCGTGAGTTGGTTGTGACAGGTGAGAAAGGATGTACACCTGGAATGGAAGGATGCACACCTGGAATGGTAGAGTGTGTGTGGGAATGCACGCTTGAATTGGTCGTGAGGCACGTGGTTGGGTGTGTGAGTAAGGGCACACCTGTGATTGTCACAGAGGAGGTGACCGAGGAGGGGGCGCGAAGAGGTGTGTTGGTGAGGTGTGCGACCAACGAATGTGTGCCAAAGTGTTCGGTGGTCAGGTGTGTGACCAAGGCTGGGAGTGGAATGAGTGTACCTGGGTGTGTTAGAGAAGGTACGACGAGGAGCATGGAAACGGCTGGATGTATGAGCAAGAAAGGGGTAGCGTATGCATGTAAGCATGCAGGTGAAGCATCGACGGTAACCGGGTTAGCGGTTAGAGCGACTTATAGCCGAATCGGGCCCTCGGTGCGCGTCGGGCAGCTTCGCGTGCCGCGAGGACCAGCGGGGATCCGAACCACGGCGGTTTCGAAAGAACCACCGTACGCGATCCACGCTGTGCCTCGCTTGGAACGGCCGCGTCCGGGCTCCACTAGGCGGAGCGGGCAGCCCGATAGGAAGGGTCGTCATGGCGACCACTTTCTATTGAGACGTGCCGGCAGGTCGAGATCGGGACATTGGATGGCTCCACGCCGAGGTGGTGCGTGGGATCTCGGCCCGGGTAAGCCCCCGTCCCTGCCACGAATGCGGGACGTATCCAGCCGCTGGCACAAAACAACCCGTATTCATTGCTCGGCTGTACGAAGCCGAGCTTTAGAAGGGAATTGGCGCACCGAGAGGATGTAATAAGTAGACGGGTGATGAGGTTAGTGTTTTGGACCCAAAATTAGAAAAAAAACAAAATTTGATGATTGGCAAAGCAGAAAGTGGGTGTGGGTAGTGATTGGCCAATTTTTGATTTGTTGAAATTTGATGTGCAAAATTGGTAGTGGGAGATGCCCGATGTGGTGGGATGGCAACTCTGTCATCCCTCACAAATGTGGGGCAAATGCACTATAGTTTATGGGGTGTATGGCAGTGGAAACTAGCCCGGGTGGGTTAGGTTATATTGTGTGTAGGGATCTAGCGAAGTTGACATTAGGTAACGTTAAGGTTAGATAGTGACTGATACCTGTAGTGGGGACGCAGGTAGATTAGAGTGGATGATAATGACGAGGGAGCGCAATAGTTTAAAGGGACGACTGGGAAGCGCAAGTTTCAGAGGGGAGTAGTTAGATGAGATGATGCTGTGTGAGAATTGAACAGGTGTGATTGCACAGGTGTGCAACTGGACAGGTGTGTGGAGCAGTGTATGAGTAGTGAGTTGCGGATCAGCGCAAATGCGCTCGGGGAGAGGAGGGTGCAGGTGGCACCAGGTGTGAGAGCACAGGTGTGCAAGTACAGGTGTGTGGAATACATGGAGTATTGGAATGAGTGGTGTGGAGAGAGTTGGAGTAAGTGGTACGGAGTGGTGTGCATGGTGCGAAGGTGTGGATGGGGGAAGAGTGGACCCCTTTCACGAGTACCCGGGGCGGGTAGTGTAAGTGTTAGGTAGAGGGTATAGGTAAATTGTGGTTGGATATTGGCATTTGTGGTGCGGTTGCAGAATGGTATTGTGGATGGGTGCATTAGTGTTGTGGAAATGGCTGGGCGTGTAGCCTGTTAGTGTGTGTAGTTGGTTTGGGCACTCCACCACTGTGAGGATGTCGGCCAGGTGAGGCCGCAGGTGGGCTCTGGGAGCCGTTAGTGTCAGTGGGTGCCTGAGGATCCCGGGTGTGGATTGGGCAGCCCGTGCCAGAGAGGGCACTGAGGGGGTGAGAGTGCGAGAGGGCCTTCCCCAGTTAGTTAGGTTAGGGTGAGGAGCAGGTAAGCTCGGGTGGCAACTACAGTGGTGGAGGTGTGCAGGTGGGTAGACCTGCTGGGAGAGCTACACGTCACAGCCCAGAAATTGTGCGAGGGCACCGGGAGATGAATCGGGGGAGTGAGACCCCAAATTGAGAAGCACCACAGTTTGGTCAATGGGAATTGGTTTTTAGAACCCATAGTGTAAGTTGGCCAAAGGATTGGCAGGGAAAGACCCCGGGTAATGTAAAGTTGTTAAAGTCATTTAGGAAATAGTTAGGATTGATGAACCTGTCGCACCATACGCAGCCACTTACCTGAGGTGATGATGATGACTCCACACCTGTGTTCCTTTGTTCTGTGTAGCAGAAAGGGAGAATTGCTGTGTGGATTTGTGAGACGCATCACGACGTGGATGAGACATTGGGGTGATTCCATCTCTCCCTCCTTAGGAGGGACTGATGATGAATTGGTGATGGCATATTTTGATGTTGAGTTGGAGATGGCAAATTTTGATGAGTTGGAAATGGCAAATTTGATTGGTTAGGAGGGAGAGAAGACGAATTTGGTTTATGGGAGGAACGGGGAAGACAGTAGGGACGTTTGTTGATGTGTAAAGTAGATGTTTATGGGTAGTGTTGTGTTTTGTGGATACAGTAAGGGGTAAGGGAGGGGCAATGTAGGTTACATGGTGGGGGGGGGGGGCGTACGGTAGGAACGTACCTGTCTCACCTGGTTCCCATGTGCCCCCAGTGTGCATTACCTTGTATTGCGTGCACTTTTGCGCCCTTACCACCTTACTCACTTGCTTCTTTTTGTCTCCCACCTCCGAGGATCTGGCTTTGGGGCAGAGAGAGAGGAGAGAGAGGTGCTGGCTCTGCAGTTGTGGGCCTGCACTTTCGCTGCTTGCTGCCTGGATCGATACACCATATGGACCGCAATTTTGGTGGCCGCCCACAATGGACCGCAGTTCTTTTGCGGGCAAGCACCACCCGTTGATGGACCTCTGGGTCAACGTGGCACCTATGCCATACAGGTGAACCACTTATAGTTGGCCCCCCTGACGGCCACAATTTAGAAATGGACACGGTTGGCGCCTTTCTTTATTCCTAAAGAAGCCAGAAGGCCAAGTGGGCTCCAAGGCAAGACCAGCGGCAGAACATCGGCCGGCTGCGACACCACCGGTGACTATGAACACTTTATTGGTGCACCGGATGGTGCTGACTGTATGTATGGGGTGGTGCTTTTGGTGCTTGGACGGGGTGCTCTGCACATTATTAAAGGCCGTAGGGCCACAGGGCACTCGTGGGTTGGTGTATCGATGCTGGCATGCGTGCTCTCTCTCTATGCATAACATCTGCATGTGTTCCTCAAAGAACAGGTCCTGGATCGTAGTGTAAATATCAGTCTTGTGTAAATAATGCTCCCTACCGGCTGTATGTTTAGTTTGAGGATTCTTTCCGCGATGCGGTTATCCTGTGGGGGTGTTTCTGTGAGGAGAAGGGTGCAACGTCGCAGGGGGACATATTTACTCATTTGTGAACATCTGTAAAACTGTCGCACTCAGGGTTGAGTTAATAGTAGAGGGAACTACATCTGAGTGCCACACTAAAGTAAGTAAAAATTTATCGGGTCGGGACGCCCCGAGGTAGAGAAGGCTGCAATGTTGCGGATATGAGATTGGCCTCCATCCATATCCGCTTGTAAATATTCCCCTATTTCCCCAATACTTCCCAACTATCCCCAATCCCCCATTCCCTAGTCCCATTTTCTGTAAACAACACTCTGTAGACCTGACCTTCCCCTATTTCCCCCATTAAATGTCGCATCCAGGTCCACTGCATCTCACGTAGACAACTATAGGACATCTTGCTAGTTATTCTTAGTCTATGTCAGTTAAGGACTCGTTTCCATTAATTCTGACTCTTCGTTGCACCAGAATGTGATTGTATGGCACCGTTAGAAAGTTTAGGACCTCCCAATACCTCCCCGCAGCTCTTCCTCATGGTACAACAACAACAGCAACAACAACGGCGGCGGCGCGGGGAGTGCGCGTCCTCACTCCGGCTTGGTTAGCCGCCATCGAACATGTGCTCCGACGGGGTTACCACGTAGGGGCTCGCTGTCAGCTCCTCGTCAAGGGCGGAGCCCGGTAACCCCCCGCACCCAATAGAAGCGGCGGACCGATTCCATCTGGGGCGGAGCCAACGAGCCGAGGGCGTGTCACTCCCCGCTGAGCATGCGCAGGAAGAGGGAGGTGACGTCAGATGCGCCCTCAGCTTGGAGAGAGAAGGACGCCACCTCCGAGCGCTGCAATACCTCCCCGCATCTCTGGACCGGACCGTGTTGATTCTGCCCCTGAGCCAAGGTGCACCTTGTGCTATCGACTGCCTGTCCTTCCCTGCCATCAATCCCTGTGTAAGTCAGTCTTGTTCCGTTTGTCTGTGGTCTGTCGGGGATAAGATAAGACTGTGTCTAAGTGCCCATCTTTTCTGTGCTTTACCTCTTACCTTGTAATCTACCCCTTTTCTGCATCACCAATTATATCCTCCTCCAGAGGTCTTGAGAACTGTACCCCCTTGTGTCGTTTCATTTATCCCAGCCGTTGTGTCCTTTCCTTCATTGATTTAGCGTAGCGCGATTCGGCCAACGTTCGAGTGGAATCGGGCGGATCGGGTTCTAATCGGGGAGTAACTGTTCGGACGCGGTAATACACCACCGCTCGGTCAATATAACATCTGTCCGCGATCCGCAACAATATATATCAAAACACATACATATATATATATATATATATATATATATATATATATATATATATATATATATATATATTGTATATATATATATATATATATATATATATATATATATATATATATATATATATATATATATATATATATATATACATATATATATATTGTTGTGGATATGAGAATTTTTTTTTTTTTTGTTGTGTAATGAATTGTTGTAAAATGTCACCCTCCTTCTTGCAATTGTTGTTGTATAAAGGTCAAAGGGCGTTCCCATAGTTAATTCCATAAAACATACACGAAGGACACCATATAATCCTGTTCAGTAGTTATATCCTTATTATGTGTATTAGTGTAAGGCTGTGTCTTCCATTAATTGAAATACTCCATTGCACCAAGTGAAATAAGAGTAGCTCCCCTTTCCCTTCACATTCCCCTTCCAACAAATTGCCAACTGTTCCCTCCGCGACTCCATTCGCCACGAGGTCGGCTCGGAGAAGAAGGGGGAGGAGCTGCCGACTCCTGGGCGTGCCCGCCCATCGTCATCAAGGGCGGAGCCAGAGGGCCGTGCCGACCAATCAGGGCCGAGGCGAGCTCACCGATGGGCGTGTTCTGGACACCAGCGGCTTGATCGCCTGAGGTGCTATAAAGAGCGCGCGCGAAAGCCTTGAAGTTGTTGGACTAAGAGAGAGGAAGGAAGTGCGCATGAGGGCGAAGCAAGAGAGGAAGAGAGGTACGTCCTGAGAGAGATACGTCCTAAGATATACGTCCAAAGAGATACATGCAGAGATACGTGCGACGATCAAGTGCAAGCGAGTCAGAGCGGTGAAGTGCGGAGTGCCAAGTAGGGCAAATGCCGAGTGTGCAGAGCCAAGTGCAAGAGAGTTCAAAGGAGCAGCTTTGGAGAGCGCACGGTGCACCAGAGGGGCTTCGCCGTGCAGATTGGAACCGCGGCTGTTTTGGTGATCCCAGCTCGGGTATTGACGGCGGCTATCCGCTTCCGGCCCGACCGATCCCCGCTGAACCTTCCTCCCCCGCCAAGCCATTCCTCCTTCCGATCCTTCCTGCCTGCAAATTCCCAATTCGTGTGAGTCTGTCTTTCGTTTGTTCTGTCCAGGGTTCTAAGTAAGACTACCATAGATAAGCTAAGTTTCACTGTGTCCGCTTCTTCTTCTTCTGTTTTTATTTTATTATCCTTCCTTCTCCTTGGTTTCTTTGATTGTGTAAATAGTAGGAATAAATTTAGTAGCATTTCCAACCTTTTTGCTTTGGTGTTCTTCTTCTTCACATCCTTCGCTTTTGTCTTTTCCCCATTGAATATCTGTGGCGCGATTCGGCCAACATTCAGGAATCGGGTTAGTCGGGGTAACTGTTCGGGCGCGGCGGCCATCCGCTCTGCAAACAACATCCTCGCCGCGGTCCCGTAACAATATATATATATATATATATATATATATATATATATATATATATATATATATATATAATATATATATATATATTATATATATATATATATATATATATATATATATATATATATATATATATATACATACATATATATATATATATATATATATATATATATATATATATATATATATATATATATATATATATATATATATATATATATATTGTTACGGATTCGTCACTTCCGTTGTTGTGGTTTTCATCCACTGTAAACATTTTTGATTACATGTACTATTATTGTTTTCGTTTAAGGGAAATAGATATTACTATTTTCCAAAAGGTAAAAACGTTAATGTTTTAAATGAAACCGGAACCGAACGACGACGAAGAGGAACAGAAGAAAAAGAAGGCGGAGCGAGTGAGTCGGAGAAGAAGCATAGTTGCTCCGAGTTCTGAAGCGAACGTTGTCGAACGGGAGTCACTAGCGAACTTTCGGGTTTCCCGGGAAAGGGATTCTTGCGACAGAGTTGTTATCGCTGTGACAGATCAACCTGCGTGTCATGTTTTTGGAGGTTGATTCCAAGGAAAATCATCGTCGTGACGTTACGCCTCGAGAACGGGCTGTCGGCCATTTTGACTCGTGTGCTTTGCGCGTCGCGCAAGGTTTCTTTGCTTCACTTCAGCCGTTTTCACCGCATTCAGATGTTTATCTGGTGTGTGTGTTACGTGGATTTTGTAGGTAAATCTGCGGGTCGCCGATTTGGAGCCGTGAAATGTCCATACCCGAGGGTGTGATTTCTCAGGCGCCTGGAGGGCGCCTTTGGATATCCCCGTCGCCTTGAGGGCACCTTTGCGCAGAGTTGGCCGCGTGGCTGTGGCTATCATCCGAACGGGATTCTGGTCTCGATTAGACATCGTTCTGACGATCGCTGGAGCGGATCGACTTTGGCTTGATGCCGGAATACGACTTGGCTTGATGCCGGAATACGACTTGGCTTGATGCCGGAATACGACTTTGGCTTGATGCGGGAATAGAGACATTGGGAATCTTCTTCTCTTCGCTCACTTGGAGCACAGTGAGTTATATTGTACGAACCTGATGGTACCATCATAGGAATGATACACTATTTGTTGTACAATTGATTCCTATTGTTTTTGTGTTGTTATTCTTGTGTGATCTTAATACAATATTTGTTGGTCGGTAACAATTGGTGTGGCTTCACCATTGATCTTTGACATACAGAATAACACATTTTTCTGCCGCGACTCCTCTCGGGGCTCGGAGGTACACCGTGACCGGAGGGTTTGGGGAGGAGCACGTAACAGAAATTGGGGGCCCGTCCGGGATATTGGGGGCTCGTCCAAAATTGGCCCAAATTGAAATTGGGGGCTCGTCTTTGCCAAATTCCGAAATTCCCAAATCTCGTCCAGGATTAAATTCCCTAACATTCATCTGGGATAGAATTCCCTCACATTCCCAAAATTCCCAAATTTGGAATTTTTCTAACATTCCCAAATTTTTCAAAAAATTTGGAAATTTTTGTGTGAAGGTTAACAGGTGTTAACTAATAATCACCATGGTATTTGACGCAGAACAGTTTGCGGCGTCCCCTAAAGAGGCACAGTTCCAAGCGTTATCAATCGGAACTATTGATATTGGCCAAACATTTTAACTTGGAGGTCCGAGCTCATATGAAGAAAGCAGAGATGCAGACATTGGTGGTAGAATCTCTGGTGGGACAAGGAATATGGAAAGAGGTAGCCTTGGATTGGTTACCCGAGGAAAAAGAAAATGTGGAGCTCCGGAAAATGGAGATGCAACTGCAGAGCCAGGAAAGGTTAAAAGCAGAGGAAAGGAAAGCAGAAAAGCAAAGAGCAGAACAGGAACGAGAACTCTAGGAAAGAAGCACAGAACAGGAACGAGAACTCGAAGAGAGAAGAGCAGAGGAAAGGAGAGCTGAAGAAAAAAGAAGAGCAGAGGAAAGAGCAGAGGAAAGGAGAGCCGAAACAGAGTTAAAGGAATGTGACATGCAGTATCAGAAAGAACTTAAACTCAAGGAGCTGGAATTAATGGGAGAACGGAGAGAAGTCGTATCCATGCCGGCTAGGTCGACAACTAGTCAGAACACTTGGGTTGTTGGTAGGCATGTGAGGCTGGTTCCACCCTTCAATGAAAAGGAGGTAGCCAAGTTTTTTTTACACTTTGAGAAAGTGGCTCAAATGCTAAAATGGCCTGTGGGGCCCTGGACTATGTTAGTGCAAAGTGTTCTGGTGGGTAAAGCTCAAGATATATTTTCGGCTTTCCCGATTGACCAATGTGCAGATTATGAGAAAGTGAAGAAAGCCATTCTCATAGCCTATGAATTGGTCCCTGAAGCTTACCGGCAAAAATTCAGGAATGCCAGGAAGAGGGAGAGTGAGACCCATGTGGAGTTTGCCAGAATGAAGGAAACCATGTTTGATAGGTGGGGTGACTCGAAGGGGATTGGGAAAGACTTCAAACTGTTGCGACAATTGATCTTGGTGGAGGAATTCAAACAGTGTGTCCACGCGGACATTAAAGTACATCTGGATGAAAAGAAAGTACCAGAGTTGTATGAGGCAGCAGCCGTGGCAGATGACTATGCCTTGACACACAGGATGGGGTTCCACAAACCTAACTTCCCGCCTAGAGTTAGCCAGGGGAGTTATGGTAAATCCGGTGCGGAGAAGAAATATTCATGGAGGCGGCCTAGAGATGACTATGAGGACAAATCTGATACCGCGACTTTTAGGGATCAGAAGACAACAGTTCCAAGACAGACTTATCTTCCAGGGGGCCTGAGGCAGACCTCGAGTTTTTCCTCCGGGCCTACTTGCACTTTTTGCAAGAAACTTGGGCATTTGATGTCCCAATGCTACACCCTGAAAAGGAAAAATCAGGAGCGGAGTCAGACTAGTACAACTACTAGTTGCATTGGCTGCGAGTTGCATTGGTTGCAAGCTGCGATGCATTGGCAAATGCGAGAAATCGTCCTTGGAGGACAGTGCCTTGTGAAGGTTCCCATGCCAAAGTTACGGCATCACAGAACGACCCTGTTCAAGAGGGTTACAAACCTTTTATTTCAGAGGGGTTTGTGTCACTCGATGTAGACTTAACGAACCAGAGACCTGTTAGGGTATTGAGGGACACAGGAGCACATCAATCTTTGATGCTTGAGGGCATTTTGCCATTGTCAGAGAAGACGGCAACTGGTGTTAGTGTTCTTTTACAGGGGGTTGGTGGCTATGTTAAAGCTCCACTTCATGTTGTGGAAGTGTAACTCAGTGTAACTTATTGAGTAAAGACTGGTAACGATTTCGTAAATGGATGCCAAGAATGTGCACGCACATGGTAATCTCTTGTCCACCTGGTCACAGCCCTTGGCTGGAGCACCCCCCTATCGTTTGGTAAACGGAACTCGCAGCAGGGGGGGAGCGAGCTGATGCCAGGACTTGGTGCATGCATGACCTCGGGGCATTAGCGGAGAAAGGATTAACATTCAGCGGACAGGGGATTAACTCCAGTTTGTCCATATAAACCAGAGCAAACGTTGAGTCAAGGAGACTTGTCACCAGAAGCTCTGACCGACGGAACGGACGAGCACTCATCATCAGACCCTCTGCCCGACGGGAGTGGCGGAGGAACATCGGCCGAACGAGAAGGACCATGCGAAAAGAGTTAACCTGGTCCATTGAATTAAGCGGTATTATTTGGTAATTGGAATGAAGTGAATAACCAGTTAATAAACCAGACCTTTTGTAAAACCTGTGTCCGGTCATTGGAGTCTTGAGTCTCCCCCACTACTTCCCCAACAATTTGGAGGCACCGCTGACATCAATTGTACACAAACAAGTCTTTAAAAGGTGAGTGTGTCTTGTTTTTGTCCAATATGATTTACGAACTTGGGAATAGTTTTGTACATACATGGGGGAGGAGGTGGTCCTGGGGGTTCCTTGCGCACCGATGCCGCGATATAGGTGGCGTGACCCATCACGAATGGTACTTCGATAAACGACTGTAGCTATTATTCGTGTTTTTCTAAATGATTTCTGTAAATACGTATTTTTTGCGCTGTCTAAATAAAATGCACCAGGTCGGCGCTGGTCATTAAGGGCCTTACTGTGACCTGGGAGCAAACGGAGCATGCGTGCACCATGCGACCATTTGCTTCCAAGTCGTGTAAGGCCGGTACACTCGTTTACACACCCGTACACGTGTAAAGTAGTTTTTTTTTTTTTTGCACTTGTTCAAAGCACGCGACTTGCTCGGCGTGCGACAGGGAGCATATGGAATTATATTTATATATATATTTTTTTACCTCATTCCAATTTATGGTATTGCGACAAAACGGCTTATATCTTTGGAACGACTGGTCGGATTTAGACAAATTAAACGGAATTGTGTAGGACGAAAGCCGTGGGTCCAAAGTAAAAAAAAAAAAAAAAAAAAAAAAAAAGGGGTGGAGGAGAGAAATTTTTTTTTCAGTTTTCCCACCATGTCTAAAACTCGTTCGATCAACAAATAAATTCATGACAGACAACCCCACCTCATGCCGGTCCAGAATTATTGTGAAAGATGGCGATTGGATGAAAATTGCATACCAACACTCCCTCACTGTCCCTCATTGTCCCTCATGTCCATTCCGGCACCCTGTCTCTTGCTCCCGCTCCTTCTCCCTCCCCTCCCTCTAGTTCCCATTGGCGGACGTTTTGCGAGAAGCAAAGCGTTTTGCAGGAAGCTTCCAGGAAGCTTCCAGGAAGCAAAGCCAGGGCTGTTGCTTTTTGTGTATTTTCTCTGCGCCCCATACTCGCAGATTTGGTTGGTACAAATATTTTATTGAAAGGTGAAAGATGCTTTTGTGGAAAGCAATGGCAGACCACCCATTGCCACCACTTTCATGAGCTCAGAGAAATAAAAAAAATTCCAAATTCCACTCTGATGGCTCAGTGGAAATCGGCAGCAGAGTGGGAATCGGCAGACAATGGAACAGCTAGCGACGAGTGTTTGTGAGTAACAACCACCCTCTGGTCGAGGCTCATAGGAGGGGTGATGCTTACTGATTCGGCACGCTTACAATAGATATTAATGGCGAAGGTTGTGGTTGGTTCGATTTTGCGAAATGGACGTTCTTTGAACGGGTTAAATGAGAATTTTCATATTGGATGTTAAAGCAACGAAGAGTTTTGTGTGATTATGGGGTCATATCGCGACATCATGGGAAAGCTGGTGTAAATGGTGGGATGTCAGAGGTAATGGTGTGGTTTAATGTTCACACTGTTTTGGAAAATAATGCTCGATGCAACATGATCCTAAAAAGAACCCATCCCTACATCTAAGGATCAGGAAGGGAAGGAATGGAAAATTTGAAGTATTAAAGTTACGGAACTCAAAATGTCTGGGTTTGGATGTAGTCATTAAAGGATTGAGTCATTCATTGGTTTGATGATGGTCCTAATATTTTGATAAATGTTTGATAATGGTCCTGGTAATTTTAGTCCTAGGAATAATATTGCTAGTGGTTTGTCTGAAGATTTTAATGGGATTTAATGGGATTTTAATGGGATAAATTGGGAACATTCAAATGTTGGGTTGTGCTAACGTTTCCACAACGTCGCTACAACGTTTCACTTTCGTTGTTGCAACGTTTTGCTCCAACGTTTTGGGAACATTCAAATGTTGAGTTTTGCTAACGTTTCCACAACGTCGCTACAACGTTTCACTTTCGTTGTTGCAACGTTTTGCTCCAACGTTTTGGGAACATTCAAATGTTGAGTTTTGCTAACGTTTCCACAACGTCGCTACAACGTTTCACTTTCGTTGTTGCAACGTTTTGCTCCAACGTTTTGGGAACATTCAAATGTTGAGTTTTGCTAACGTTTCCACAACGTCGCTACAACGTTTCACTTTCGTTGTTGCAACGTTTTGCTCCAACGTTTTGGGAACATTCAAATGTTGAGTTTTGCTAACGTTTCCACAACGTCGCTACAACGTTTCACTTTCGTTGTTGCAACGTTTTGCTCCAACGTTTTGGGAACATTCAAATGTTGGGTTGTGCTAACGTTTCCACAACGTCGCCACAACGTTTCACTTTCGTTGTTGCAACGTTTTGCTCCAACGTTTTGGGAACATTCAAATGTTGGGTTGTGCTAACGTTTCCACAACGTCGCCACAACGTTTCACTTTCGTTGTTGCAACGTTTTGCTCCAACGTTTTGGGAACATTCAAATGTTGAGTTTTGCTAACGTTTCCACAACGTCGCTACAACGTTTCATTTTCGTTGTTGCAACGTTTTGCTCCAACGTTTTGGGGACACTCAAATGTTAAGTAAATCGGATAAGAATTCACGAGTTATTTAATTATTAGCGATTAATGAAGTACTTATTTAATTAATTACATTTCTTATTAAATTACAGTAATTACATTACAGTAATTACCTGGGGTAATTACAGTAATTACAGTTCCGGTAATTACAGTAATTACAGTAATCATTACAGTAATTGCAGTAATCTTATTACAGTAATTACATTACATTAACTCAGGCACCTTTTGAGTAAGGAAGCTGATATTTGGACATGACACTGACCAAGTGATGTGGCTGTCAAGGAAAATTTTGATTTATTGATTAATCATTTAATAAATTAACTCGTTGATTTATAAATGACTTATTTAATTAAAAGTCCTCAGAGATACATCTTCGGATGAAATACTTGCAGATTGGTTATGCTATGAGCCAATTGATTAAGGAAAATATTTTGTGATGGCCATATTGGCAATTTCCTGGCCATATTCGTGGCAACTCAGTTAGTGCCACTGCACCTTTAAAATGCATCCCTGCGTTCATTTTTCGATCGATTGAGTTGAAATTTTGAACAATCGGATCTGGACTGTCGTTGTTAACGACTCTAGCACGCACTCGTCCAATCAGGATGGAGCGGTATGGTCCCCGGATCATCACTGCCCGCAGTTTTAATTAGTTTTACTTTTTCTCTTGGTCATATAATTTTGAAGACATGCATGTCATGATAGAGGAAATGTTTGTTCTGTTGAACGGAATAAATGTTGTTTATTTGTGTGGGTGTGTATTTTTTGTGTATTTTGGATATATTTTCACGACTAATTCCAGTTAACATCCTGCAAAATTTGCTCGTTTTCTGGCCGAGTCGAAATTGCGTTGAGTTCCTATGGCATGCGCCATTAAAAGCGCTGTGTAATGGTTGAGCTCCCTTTATTTCGTTTTGGTCATGCGGATGAGCAGACAAAGTGACGAATGCTGCGGCTGGAGCAGTAGAAGCGATGTTTTTTTTAAAGTGAAATGATGTAATTTAATTCAACGTGGTAGGTGGGCAAAACCGCAAAGCATACCTCTTTTAAGGTGTGTTCAAACCCATGAACATTTCAGCAATCAATACGATGCTGAAATGATGTAATTTAATTAAACGTGGTAGGTGGGCAAAACCGCAAAGCATACCTCTTTTAAGGTGTGTTCAAACCCATGAACATTTCAGCAATCAATACGATACTGAAATGATGTAATTTAATTAAACGTGGTAGGTGGGCAAAACCGCAAAGCATACCTCTTTCAAGGTGTGTTCAAACCCATGAACATTTCAGCAATCAATACGATGCTGAAATGATGTAATTTAATGAGTAATTTAATGAGTAATTTAATGAGTAATTTAATGAATAATTAAAGGTGTAATTTAATTGTGTAATATGGTCGACCTTGGGTTTGTTTGGGTTTTGTTGTTTATTAACGCACAGGTTGTAAACCTGGTGCGTTATAGCGTTTGCCTGGGAATTTCGGGCTCTCAAAAGTGAAGCTAGTTTCTGTCACCCATTTCTGTCGCTCATTTCTGTCGCTCATTTCTGTCGCTCAGATGTGTAAACATGACGTCATCAAATCTATATTTATAGGATAGGTTATAGGAGATATATATGTTATAGGATAGGAATATAGGACCCAAATGACCCAGAGGACCCAAATGACCCAGAGGACCCAAATGACCCAGAGGACCCAAATGACCCAGAGGACCAAAATGACCCAGAGGACCCAAATGACCCAGAGGACCCAAATGACCCAGAGGACCCAAATGACCCAGAGGACCCAAATGACCCAGAGGACCCAAATGACCCAGAGGACCCAAATGACCCAGAGGACCCAAATGACCCAGAGGACCCAAATGACCCAGAGGACCCAAATGACCCAGAGGACCCAAATGACCCAGAGGACCCAAATGACCCAGAGGACCCAAATGACCCAGAGGACCCAAATGACCCAGAGGACCCAGAGGACCCAGAGGACCCAGAGGACCCAAATGACCCAGAGGACCCAAATGACCCAGAGGACCCAAATGACCCAGAGGACCCAAATGACCCAGAGGACCCAAATGACCCAGAGGACCCAAATGACCCAGAGGACCCAAATGACCCAGAGGACCCAGAGGACCCAGAGGACCCAAATGACCCAGAGGACCCAGAGGACCCAGAGGACCCAGAGGACCCAAATGACCCAGAGGACCCAAATGACCCAGAGGACCCAGAGGACCCAGAGGACCCAAATGACCCAGAGGACCCAAATGACCCAGAGGACCCAAATGACCCAGAGGACCCAAATGACCCAGAGGACCCAAATGACCCAGAGGACCCAAATGACCCAGAGGACCCAAATGACCCAGAGGACCCAAATGACCCAGAGGACCCAGAGGACCCAAATGACCCAGAGGACCCAAATGACCCAGAGGACCCAAATGACCCAGAGGACCCAAATGACCCAGAGGACCCAAATGACCCAGAGGACCCAAATGACCCAGAGGACCCAAATGACCCAGAGGACCCAAATGACCCAGGGGACCCAAATGACCCAGAGGACCCAAATGACCCAGAGGACCCAAATGACCCAGAGGACCCAAATGACCCAGAGGACCCAAATGACCCAGAGGACCCAAATGACCCAAATGACCCAGAGGACCCAGAGGACCCAGAGGACCCAAATGACCCAGAGGACCCAGAGGACCCAAATGACCCAAATGACCCAGAGGACCCAGAGAACCCAGAGGACCCAAATGACCCAGAGGACCCAGAGGACCCAGAGGACCCAAATGACCCAGAGGACCCAAATGACCCAGAGGACCCAAATGACCCAGAGGACCCAGAGGACCCAAATGACCCAAATGACCCAAATGACCCAAATGACCCAGAGGACCCAAATGACCCAGAGGACCCAAATGACCCAGAGGACCCAAATGACCCAGAGGACCCAAATGACCCAGAGGACCCAAATGACCCAAATGATCCAAATGACCCAGAGGACCCAAATGACCCAGAGGACCCAAATGACCCAGAGGACCCAAATGACCCAGAGGACCCAAATGACCCAGAGGACCCAAATGACCCAGAGGACCCAAATGACCCAGAGGACCCAAATTCTATGTATGTTTCTATGATGATGTATGTTTTGGTGAAAGTACATAATGTGAATACTAGTAGCAATTTTACAAAAACCATGGCATAATTTCAAATCTTGACCCGAGATGATAATTATGCTACATCATAATTTCCATGTGCCAACCTGGGCGGAATCCAAGTGGATTCACTTGACTTGTTTTTGTGGGTGTGTATTTTTGTGTATTTTGGATATATTTTCACGACTAATTCCAGTTAACATCCTGCAAAATTTGCTCGTTTTCTGGCCGAGTCGAAATTGCGTTGAGTTCCTATGGCATGCGCCATTAAAAGCGCTGTGTAATGGTTGAGCTCCCTTTATTTCGTTTTGGTCACGCGGATGAGCAGACAAAATGACGAATGCTGCGGCTGGAGCAGTGGAAGCGATTTTTGAATTGTTCAATGATTATTCGATATTGTTATGACTTATTGTCAATAGGTATACTAAGTGGCCATGAGGTAGCCTGTTGCTATGTACAGTTTTATTCTATTGTTGATTATACCACATAGCTGTGGTGATAAAGGAAATGTTCGTTTTAAATAGATGATTATGATATGACCATGACTATAGAATCATGATGATTATTATGAATGATATCATAGGGTTCAAATGCAGAATGATTGCATGAACTTGGGAAAGAACTTTCAAGCCCTATGGGATAAATTGGGTGTTACAAGCGATGGAGTTTCAAAATTTAGCATGATTGAAGGAATTTTACAGTCTTATTTCAGGAGTTTTACGAAATTTAAATTGCCAAGAGATTTTGGGTACTATTAAAGGAAAAAATGATGAGATATTTTTCCCAATGAACTTTAATATCTGCCATCCATTTTGGCTGTCTCACGAATGAAGGATGAGTTGCCTTTAGTGGTTGCAAAGAAAATTTGTGGAGACCAGGCAAAATGGGGAAATATGTCAGATATGACCCTAGGACAGGACGGTGATTCATCAATTGACATGAGGTACGAACCAGAGGTGACGACCGATGAGATTCGATCTCAGTCAATGGATGGACCTGTCCTGACATCATTGGGGAAAGGGCTTATGCAAGGAGTCATCCAAAATGATTAATTTGATTTATTGATGAATATTGATGAATTAATTGAAATTGAATAATTGATTGAATTGTTGATTGATTGAATCTAATTGATTGAATTTAATTGAATAAATTTAACTGAATAAATTGAACTGAATAAATTGAATTGAATATATTGATTGTTTGATTGATGAAAATGCGGTCTCAAGAAAGAAGCTTTGATATCTTTGTGAGATATTATCAATGTGAAGACAACCTTGGAAAATTGAGCAAGGTGGTGAGTTTATATACAGATATATATGTGCGGTTACCATTGTGTGATTTCCCCGCCAACAGAGCGGACACCTGAGGATTCACCCATTTCATACTGACCCTTTGGCTCATCTGCAAATACTGATCTGTGAGATTGGATTGTGCAAAAGCCACAGGTGAGAGAGATTCTCTGGAAATCACCGTGTGAACAGGTGGAGAGATCCTTCCTGGAAGTACGAGTGAAGCTTTGGAGGAACCTGGAGCAAGCTACAACGCATCCAACGCTACTTTGATAAAAGGTGGAACAAACTCCAGTAGATTTATTTATAGGACATATAGTACAGGTGTGTACAGGTGCATTCCAAAGCGCAGATCCTAGTAATCTACCTGGTACATTGAGTGAATATTGAGTGTTATTCACATACAGGCAAAATGGGAAATGGAGTCTGCAAGGGTAAACAAGGTCAGCTGGACTTGTCCCAAAGAGGTGCTTGCGTCAACCACATGTATCAGCAATATGGTCCACATTCACTTAAAGATTTGGAATCTTGGCATGAATGGACAAAAGGGAGAAAGAAGGAATTCCCCAAGGATGGCACGTTTGACAGGAACACATTGGAAACACTCAGAGAAGAATTAGAAGCAAGAGACAGACAGAAGTTGAAGGTGGATTGGAAACCATTTTATTACTGGGACATCGAGTCTAGAGACAGGGAGACCAAAACGAAAATGGGGGGTGTGAAGAAAGAAATGAAGCAGATACAACATAGGTTGGAAAAGGTATCCACTCAAATGCCTCTTGAAGTTAGCAATGGAAAGCGATCCCAGTCCAGATTGTACCCAGACGCAAGGTCATATGAGATAAATGAACTAGAAGAGGAAACTCCTCCACCTTATCGGCGAAATATTGTATATCAGCCACAGGAAGTACAGGCACCCATACCTCTACCTGCCGAAGGGCCAGTACAGAGTGAAACGATTGGCTCTAGCCGACAGAAGACAGGTGAAAGCAGTGCCCCAGTTGAGGTAACTACCCCAGAGGGTGCAACTGGAGGACAGGAACCGACTCAAAGTGGGCAAGCAATACAACCAGCTGCAACAACTTCAACATACGTCCCATACCACCATACAAGGAGTAAGGGTTCTGTGATGAATGCCAATCTATCCAACGATCAATATGATCTGCCAATGAACATTCAAAACTTGACTCTCCCACAGGGAGGTTTTGAACAATGTGGCGTTATGAATTTCCCGCAACGGCAATTTCCAGGGGCAAATGAGGAACGCCCAGATTTGATGTATAGACCTTGGCAAATACACCAATTGAAGGCATTACAGAGCGGTATGCCATCAATCAAAACAGATCCACTTCAATTCGCAGAAGAGCTACGATTGATTGTGGAGACGCAATTGCCGACTATAAGAGACATGGAAATACTCTTAAAGTGGGTAATTCCTAATACCACCACTTTGAAGACATTAATGAGTGAGGCAAACTGGGTACATGCAGTAAATGGACAATTAGACATACCCGCGGAGGCTAAAATGGCACAGATAAATAAATTAATAGAGGCCATACAAAAATTGCCGCCCGTGACTGATTGGAATAAAGTGGTTACGTGCAAACAGAGAACAGGAGAGGATACTAGTGATTATTTAGACAGATTGCGAGATGTTTTTCGACTATATTCGGGAATAGACCGGGCACAAATCGACAATGCCCTAAAACCCCTTTTTATTAATGGTCTGTTGCCGAAATTGAAGAGTGAAGTGGAAAGACAGTGTATTGCTTGGGAAGGCAAGCCGATGCAAGAAATATTGAATTATGCTTTGCATCATCAGCGAATTCAGGCCAGGAACAGTGCTATAAATGCCGAAAAATTGATGCAACTACAGACACAAGCCCTGATGACTACGAACCAACGCAATAGGTTTTCTATGCAACAACGTAACAATGCAACAGACAACAACTATGAATCAGGAGAAAACCAGAGGTCAGAATGGCAACCCAGAGACCCAGACATGCAACCCAGCAAGACAAGTCAACAAGTGGACATACCAGGTAACGACAGAAACCGGTGTTTCAATTGTAGGAAGATGGGACATTGGAAAAGGGCATGCCCATACCTCAACAGAAGACAATTTCGACAGGGAAACCAAGGACAGGGATACTACCAACTACCACCACCTCAGCCAAAATATAGGGCCCCATTGAGGAACGCCCCAATTAAGGGAGGACCTCAGCAGAATAAATGGTCTGCAACACCCTTCTGACTAGATCAGAATGACCAAGTGGCAGCACTTCCTTTAATTTCAAGGTCGGCTGCACAGGAACCAAATGTTAATCTGACAGTAGGCGGATGCAAGGCTCCTTTCTTAGTCGATACGGGGGCCACGCGTTCCACGTTGCGACGAGCAGACTTTCCCAATATACCATTGTCAAAACACTATACGACGGTGGTAGGAGTATCAGGGGTTCCCATACATACGCCTGTCACAAAGGAATTACGTGTCCAACTTGGCCCGTTGACTGCACAACATGCCTTTCTTGTGGCATCTGGCGTTCCAGTAAATTTGATGGGAAGAGATTTATTGTGCAAATTGAACTGTACTGTCATATGTAAGAAAAACGGAGTGTATCTAGAAATGCCAGAACATTCCCACGACTTCGTCATTGATATGCTACAAAGCGCAATAGAACCAAGAACACATCGATGGGAAATCAATGATACACAAATGGCAGAACTTTTGTACGATAGTTTTATGACATTGAAGGTTGCAATGCCCAAAGTACAGGAGTGGGTAGACAGCTACTTGATGGACTCTCTGAAATGGCAGACTGATCTTCACTGTACGACATGTCATGACCCTATAGGGAAAGAGGTGTCCTATGCAGAGAAGGTTTCTAGATACCTGGACACAAGGTATGATGTACATATAACATCACTGTGGGTAGGATAACAGGGAATTGGCATGTCAGTGTCTTTGACGCCAGATCAACAACTCCTGTGGAATCAACCAGAAACAACAACCCCACACGTCACCTTAGCTGTGGCACAAGGATATGAAGCAAAAGATGTTGGAACAATGATTGCAACTTTGAAAGATTGCAAAAACATGAGATACATGGGAGAAATTCAACAAGCCCCACTTTATGACTTAGATGGAGAAGGATTTTGCTGGCAGCTTGTAGAGCAGGCGCTTTCTTCAACCTTCATCATGATTGATGAACCAATTAACACTAAAAATGTTGGGCTATACCTACTCAGCTCCGACACCAACGGGGATCCGGACCCACTCGATCAAATACCAACATGCTTGTGGACAACACATCCGAATGATGTGGGACGGATCAAGAGTGTGGCACCGGTAAGGATCACAGTAGATGATTCTAAGCCACTGCCTAGAAAGCGCCAATATCCATTGAGACCAGAGGCAAAAGCTGGTATTGCACCAGTGATTCGATCATTGGCGGATCAGGGAGTTATAGTTTGCACCGTGAGCATGTGCAACACTCCTATTTTACCTGTGAAGAAGCCAGGCAAGACTACCTGGAGATTTGTACAGGATCTTCGAGCAATTAATGATTGTGTCATCCCAGCCTATCTGGTGGTCCCTAATCCCATCACTGTACTGTCAAGTATTCCAAGCAATACAAAGTTCTACTCCGTGGTGGACTTATGTTCGGCATTCTTTAGTGTACCCATTCATGAGGATTCGCGTTATTTGTTCGCGTTCACGTACGAAGGCTCACAGTTCACTTGGACTGTTCTACCACAAGGGTACACAGAGAGCCCAACTTTGTTTTCACGTGCTCTACATGAAGACCTCAGCGACATTGAGTTTCCTGGAGGCTCAGTGATGGTACAATATGTTGACGACCTTCTCATATGCTCGACTTCAAAGGAAGCATGTAAACAGGACACTGTTGTGCTACTGACAGCATTAGCAGACAAAGGCCACAAGGCCTCGAGAGATAAGTTGCAATTCTGTAAGGAAGAGGTGAAATACTTAGGACATATTCTGAAAGGAGATACGAGACGACTTTGCCCTGAACGTGTAAAGGCGATCAGGGCACTCCCAAAACCTACAACTGTCAAGCAGATTAAATCTTTCCTGGGGACAACAGGGTTTTGCCATCAGTGGATTGCTGATTATGCATCACTGACTCGCCCTCTGCTGGACATCAGCTTACCAAACAGTCCAATTCCTTTGAAATGGACCCCGGAGGCTGAACGAGCTTTTACGACATTGAAAGATACCTTAGCATCAGCTCCTGCTTTAGGACTGCCGGATTATGAAAAAAATTTCTTTCTCTACTCACATGAGAAAGGAGGATTTGCCCAATCGGTGTTGGCGCAAAAACATGGGGGAAAACTGCGCCCTATAGCGTATCACAGCACTCGATTGGATCCAGTAGCACGAGGGTTTCCACAGTGCTTGCGAGCAGTGGCAGCAGCATCGTATGCAGTAGAAGCCACAGCTACAATAGTCCTGGGGTGCCCCTTAATTCTCCTTGTTGAGCATGCCGTGGCGACGGTTTTGCTGAAGGCAGGAACACAGCACCTTTCAGCATCAAAGGCTACAACGTATGAACTAGGATTGTTGGCACCGTCAAACCTCACCATTCAGCGTTGCCCAACGCTGAACCCAGCATCTATGTTGCCAACAGAGGAAGATGGTGAGCCCCATGATTGTGCAGAGGTATTGGCACATGCACTAGTGCCTCGCATTGACTTAAAGGACATTCCCATCCCAGACGCAGATCTGGTACTGTATGTTGACGGATCATCATCAAGAGCATTGGACGGTACACTACTGACGGGATATGCAGTATGCACAGATGCTGAGACATGGGAGAGTGGGAAATTACCAAACACTTACTCGGCTCAACAGGCAGAACTGTATGCATTAACTAGAGCCTGTCATTTAGCGGAAAGCCAGAGAGTAACCATTTATACAGACTCCAGGTATGCGCATGGGGCCGTTCATGATTATGGTGCTCTCTGGAAACAGAGAGGATTTTTGACATCTTCGGGAAGCCAAATAAAAAACGGGAGGTTGATTGCTAGCCTCTTGGAAGCAATCCTTCTACCATCGGCCATTGCAGTGGTAAAATGTGAGGCCCATACACAAGGAAGAGATGAGGTCTCACAGGGGAATGCAAGGGCGGATGAAGCAGCGAAGCTTGCGGCACATTTGGAACAAGACCCGGTGATCATACAGGGACCTGTAAGGGTTCCTGAAAATACCCCGACGCTACAAGACATCAGCGCTATGCAAGAAGTGGTGGAAGACCGGGAAAAAGAGGTGTGGGTACAGACTGGATGCACATTTGACAAAGAATCTAAATTATGGACTACTCCTGATGGACGTGTTGTCGCCCCTCGCCAATTGTTGCCATGGATTGCTCGTCTGGCTCATGGAGTGAGTCATACAGGTAAAGGAGGAATGTGTGCATCAGTGTTAAAACAATGGTATGCACCTAGGTTTACACTTGTGGCAGAGCAATGTTGTGCTACATGTCAGGTGTGTCAGACGTATAATCCAGGCAAAGGTGAAAAGACTACACCAGGAGCTCATCCCGCACCGTCAGGTCCATTTGTACATTTACAGATGGATTTTATCCAAATGGAAAAGTGCGCTGGATTTCAGTTTGTCTTAGTGATTGTAGACATGTTTACAAAATGGGTAGAAGCTTACCCTTGTCGACATGCAGATGCCAAAACAGTGGTGAAGATTCTGTTGAAGGACTTCATATGTCGCTTTGGAGTTCCTTGCAGGATTTCTTCTGATCAGGGTACGCATTTCACAGCAGATGTTATTAAGGAATTGGGTAAGACAATGCAGATAAACCTTCATCTTCACTGTCCTTATCACCCCCAATCGGCGGGAGCAGTGGAACGACATAACGGAGTAATAAAGAACAAGCTGGCCAAAATCTGTGCGGACACTAACTTGAAATGGCCAGATGCCATTCCACTTGCACTCCTCGCAATGAGGGCTACTCCCAATAGGAGAACGGGATTATCCCCGCATGAAATCTTGATGGGGAGACCAATGCGGGTACCTCATTCACCTCCCCTGATGATCAAGGAGATGGATATTCACCAGATGGATGATTTGATGTACTCTTTCTGTATTGAATTGACCAAAATCGTGAAGATGTTTCATTCCCAGGTGAAGGAAGCTTTACCAGAACCTGCAGAGAATGAGTGTCATTCTTTTCAACCTGGAGATTATGTGTACATCAAAATTTTCAAACGAAAAACTGCGTTGACACCACGATGGTCAGGACCACATCAGGTGCTGTTGACAACGCATACTGCAGTAAAATGCCAAGGCAGACCAAGTTGGATTCATGCCTCTCATTGCAAGCGAGCACATGGTGCTAAAGTGGATGGCCCCACAGAAAATGAGGCTGCACCTAGCAGCCCAGCAGAACATTCAGTGGCGGATAAATGATACTCGTGATTTACATTCATTTGAATTACATTTTAACGCCCCTTGTAGTGATTGATTATTTCATCATGTAGTAGTCCTACTTGAGATAGTGACATTTATTTGCCTACATGACATATAATTACCTACTGATATTAGTACAGCATCAGTGATAATGTAGCACAATTACACTCATGATCAAGGGAGTTAGGTGGACCCCGGGATATAAGGGAATCAGGGAAAGGCAAATAATCAGATTTATGTTAAATAATAAGGAATTTTTAGGGATTTTCTTTCATTAACCTGTTAGGAAGTTTGTTAGTTACGATGTTGAATTTTATTGACATGTAATTATGTTATAGGTACGGACATATACAAGGGGTAGCTCACATGTTTTACAGATGGATACAGGTGGGACAAAGGGAAACACCTTATCAAGACAAGCCGACCAATCAAGGGAAACCAGAGACTTCTACTTCAGATACTCCTTGAAAATGGTGATATTTATCCTAGGAATGGGTTCTCTAGTAGTGGGGACTCTGTGTTGTATGGATTATTTTGGGGGTAATGAGGGAACAAAACGCAACACCAGCAAATGATATACAGATATATGATCATGCGGAACGACAAAAGCAGAAGAGAAGTTTGATGAAGGATAAAGACACACCTTTAGAACCCGAGGGATTACACGGGATTAATACTTTTTTACATTTAGCCCATACAAGGGCTGCTATAGCAAATGAAAGTAATTGTTGGATATGCACACAAATGCCGCATTCTAGTGAGATCGGAGTACCATTGGAGGCAGTTCCTTTTGGTTGGGCAGAGTTATGTAGCCGTTTCCCAGACACCCTGATAGCAGCAGATTTTGAAGGCTCAACGTCAGGGAAAATAGGATGGCAAAGAGGAGGATATAATTGTTACCAATTTGAGGACAGTTATAGACCTACATATGATAAGAACAAAATGCCCTCTTACATGACTATTCAACAACAAACGAAAGGATTAATGTGTATCACCAGACGCCAAACGCCTAGGCATGACAAGTTTATGGGAACCTCCAAATGCCGCGGTTATGGTCGCGAAGAAGGCTGGATGAGAATGCCTGTCCCACTAGGACCAAATGGCACGAAGGGTTTAACTTTGTATTGGGAAGGCACTTGGGGAATGGATAGCACATGGACATATAATAATACATATTTTATATGTGGACACAAGGCATATCCGTATCTTCCGTCGGGATGGTTTGGAACATGTTTTCTGGGGTTTGTGCTTCCACACATGCGCCTGTTAACAAAGTCACCAACGCATATCCTGCATTCTAGGCAGAAAAGAACTATTAGCATGGGGGAATGGATTGGAATGGTAATATTTCCATTTTATGGAACCTGGAAGGCAGGGCGAGAACTCAGGCACATGGCATTGGCTATGGAGAAGTTGGCAAATAAAACAGCTAGTGGATTGGAAAAACTTACAAGAGAGCTGGCAGCAACAAGAACGATGGCATTACAAAATCGTATGGCATTAGATATGCTGTTAGCAGAAAAAGGAGGTACATGTGCAGTCATTGGTACAGATTGCTGTACGTACATACCTGATGAGTCAGAAGAAATTTATAACATAGCCGATACAATCAGACAAGAGGGAGCAAGATACCACGATTATATAAAAGGGGGTGCCTTTGCATGGTTGGGAAACACATTTGGAGGGGTGGTAGCTAAGATACTCCAATATTTGTTTGTTGGTTTAGTAGTTATATTGGCAATTGTTTTAGTGGTGGCTTGCTTGAAAGCCTTAGTGACGGTGTGTTTGAATAAGGTAACCAACAACACGATGATAACGCATGAAGTGACAAATGAGGAAAGAAATGTGGAACCAGAAAAGGAAGACTTTTATGGCAACATAAATACTGAGATTAAAAGATTAAATCAAGTGATGTTGCAAATGAATACAGTAGAATTAAGATAATGGCATAACGACAATGTTATGAGTTGTGTCAATTACAATATCAGTGAACTCATATCACCACGAGTGACACACTGTTAGAAAAAAGAAAAAAAAAAAGAAAAAAAAAGTGGAGAGGAATTATGGTAATAATACATTATGCTTAATTTGTTGGTTTGGGAAAATTGTTGTTGGGAATTAGATATTCCCGTTTGTGATTGTAATCATATACAATTTATTTTCTTAGAGTAGTGCTAAAATACCTGCATGAGTTAATTTTTGAACTATATTAACCTGAAAGCAATTGTGGATGCTATTCTTAGTTTAGTAGTGAAATACATACCTGATTGAATATTATTTGTGTGACGCATATAAATGAATATAACTTTTTGAATGTGTTAAGGAAAAACAACAAATTGTTGAATGTGAAACTGTCGGAAGATATACATGATTATGCTGATTTCATGGTAAGATGTACCCTATCTGATTCAGTGTGTGCGGAAAGCAGATTCAGATGTGACTGAGCATAAGGATAAGACGAGATCACATTTTGAAGGGAGTGCTAACGGAATTGGGAAGAAGTTCGAGAAAGAAAATTTGTGGCTAAAAATGAAGTTAATCATGGCATACACCCTCTTTCTCAAAGAATGATGAAGACATTCTCCCGTGTAACTTGGAGATGAATGCTTACCTTCACCAAGGAAATTTATGTGACCATTTGCCTGGATCACACTGCAACATATGAAAGAAAGGCGATCACTTACTCTTGTTCGAAGGCTTCGAACATTCATCACATCAGAAGTTGCAGGACAACGACATTTTACCTGCAACCTCTGTGAAATGCGGGGACATATGTTATTACTTCACCAACTTCCGGGGAGCCAGCATGGAGCTGCAAACCATTGGCTGTGCCTTTTCACAACAGCTGTGCGCGATTCTGCGGGCCACTCCTGGTATGGACCATGGATGACCTGAACACCATGGTCCCAACATCATTGTGGATGCATCCGGCATCCCTGTCCCACATCTTGCTGGCCAATCAACGTCACACCAATACTTGCTGCCCACTCAAAATGAGGGAGGAGGCAAGTCGACTACAACTGGGTGAAGGCCTTGTTCAGGAATTACAATGGTTTACAGAAAAAAAGTGGCAAGAATGCTACAAGGAGAGCAGGGTCAGTCTATGACTCCGCAATGTTACCACAACAGCGAAATCCTACACGAAGTAGTGCAGGAGCTATGAAGACATTAGGAGAAAATGTTTCATACCTGAATTCAAACACAAGTGATCAGCCCTTCCTTTCAAACAAAGTCAACATTTGTGTGGAGGCAAACGTTTTTGCCAGATGGTGCAGATGCTTTACAAAACTTGAAAATGAAGTGAAATTGTTGTATCTTGGTGATGGTGAAGTGTTGTTTTGAAAATATATTTGTGATGCAAATGCAATAGATTGAACAATATGGAAGGAGTCAATGACCAACGAAATGTCTTGTGATTCTTGCAGGATGACGGTGTATGCCTAAGGGAATTTGATTACCAAAGTTATGATTATTTACTTATACTCGTAATGATGTTTACTTGCAGTGATTGATTATTTACTTATACTTGTAATGATGTTTACTTGTAGTGATTGACTGTTTACTTATATTGATGTTTAGATTAATGGTTAATATAAACAAAAACAAAAAGATGAGGGAATTGTGGAAGTGTAACTCAGTGTAACTTATTGAGTAAAGACTGGTAACGATTTCGTAAATGGATGCCAAGAATGTGCACGCACATGGTAATCTCTTGTCCACCTGGTCACAGCCCTTGGCTGGAGCACCCCCCTATCGTTTGGTAAACGGAACTCGCAGCAGGGGGGGAGCGAGCTGATGCCAGGACTTGGTGCATGCATGACCTCGGGGCATTAGCGGAGAAAGGATTAACATTCAGCGGACAGGGGATTAACTCCAGTTTGTCCATATAAACCAGAGCAAACGTTGAGTCAAGGAGACTTGTCACCAGAAGCTCTGACCGACGGAACGGACGAGCACTCATCATCAGACCCTCTGCCCGACGGGAGTGGCGGAGGAACATCGGCCGAACGAGAAGGACCATGCGAAAAGAGTTAACCTGGTCCATTGAATTAAGCGGTATTATTTGGTAATTGGAATGAAGTGAATAACCAGTTAATAAACCAGACCTTTTGTAAAACCTGTGTCCGGTCATTGGAGTCTTGAGTCTCCCCCACTACTTCCCCTACAATGTCATCCATTTGAAGTCTGATTTGGTGTCAGGACCGGTCACCGTAGGTTTACAAGCCACTCTTCCTGCAGAGGGAATCTCTTTTATTATCGGGAATGATTTGGCCAGTGGTCGAGTTTCTGGTAATCCAATGTTGGTTGAAAAGCCCAGTATGGAAAATAACACCGCACAGTTAGAGCAGGAGATTCCGGGTATCTTTCCATCCTGTGCCGCGACTCGTGCTATGGGTAGGAAGCGCTCTGAAGAAAAGGAGAAGGTACTGACGTCACGCTTTGCACAGGCACTTCTTGTCGAGTACCCTGAAACTAAGCGTCAGCACACACAAGTCAGGGTTGGAGGCAATGTTGGCAAGCTCTTTGTAGGTGGACTGAACTTTGACACAAGTGAAGATGTTCTGGACTCTATCTTCGGCAAATATGGACCACTCTTGGAAGTGCTGCTGATAAAAGACAGGGAGACGCAAAAGTCGAGAGGGTTTGGCTTTGTCACGTTTGAAAACACAAAGGACGCCAAAGATGCAGAAAAGGATTTGAATGGCCAGGATTTGGATGGTCGGACCATAACAGTAGAGAAGGCAGGCCATGGGCGTCGAGGGGGTTACAGAGGAGGAAAACGTGGAGGTAGCTTCAGGGGTGGCTATGGCGCCCGGGTGGGAGTAGTAGTTTTGGTGGTGGCCGCAGTCGTGATTACTACGGAGGCTCCCAGCAGCAGCAGCGCAGTTTTGGCAACTCTCGACGGGATGACCATTACGGTGGTAGCCGAGATGGGGACCGCTACTCACGTGACTACAGCACCCGACTCCACAACTGTGATTATGATTTTTATGATCAAGAGAAGAGTTGGAAGCACTGAGTGCTCAGGAGCAGCCGAGCCAAGATTCCTACACGGATTAACCCGTGAACTCCACATTCCTAAAGGCGTCCATGCAGTGAATACTTTCAGGCCTCACCACCCAACCACCATGAAACATGGTTCTCAGCTCGGCCTCCTTCAAAAAGTGCTATAGATTGGCTTTGCTTTGGATTTTTGATCACAACCCCTTAACCTTCATTCAAAAAATGAAAAATAAAAACCAGAGGTTGATGAGATTGAGTTTGGCTTTGCAGGAGTTCAACTTGGAAATTGAGCATGTAAAGGGCAGGGACAATGTCGTTGCTGACGCTTTGTCCAGAGTGAACTAACTTTGGAAATTTCTGTAGGTTGTTTGGAAGTTTTGTTGCTTTATTTTGGGAAATATTAATTATCGTTGCTCATGGGAATTGATGATTTGGGTGTGAGTTTTACTTTTGTTTGTTAAAAGAGTTTTTGCCTGCAAAGAAAGTTTTCACTATGTTCAAACTTTCTTTCTTGAGGGGGGGAAGTGTTACGGATTCGTCACTTCCGTTGTTGTGGTTTTCATCCACTGTAAACATTTTTGATTCCATGTACTATTATTGTTGTCGTTTAAGGGAAATAGATGTTACTATTTTCCAAAAGGTAAAAACGTTAATGTTTTAAATGAAACCGGAACCGAATGACGATGAAGACGAAGAGAAGAAAAAGAAGGCGGAGCGAGTGAGTCGGAGAAGAAGCATAGTTGCTCCGAGTTCTGAATTGAACGTTGTCGAACGGGAGTCACTAGCGAACTTTCGGGTTTCCCGGGAAAGGGATTCTTGCGACAGAGTTGTTATCGCTGTGACAGATCAACCTGCGTGTCAGGTTTTTGGCGGTTGATTCCGAGGAAAATCATCGTCGTGCCGTTACGCCTCGAGAATGGGCCGTCGGCCATTTTGACTCGCGCGCTTTGCGCGTCACGCAAGGTTTCTTTGCTTCACTTCAGCCGTTTTCACCGCATTCAGACGTTTATCTGGTGTGTGTGTCACGTGGATTTTGAAGGTAAATCTGCGGGTCGCCGATTTGGAGCCGTGAAACGTCCATACCCGAGGGTGTGATTTCTCAGTCGCCTGGAGGGCGCCTTTTGATTTCCCCGTCGCCTTGAGGGCACCTTTGCACAGCGTTGGCCGCGTGGCTGTGGCTGTCATCCGAACGGGATTCTGGTCTCGATTAGACATCGTTCTGACAATCGCCGGAGCGGATCGACTTTGGCTTGATGCCAGAATACGACTTTGGCTTGATGCCAGAATACGACTTTGGCTTGATGCCGGAATACGACTTTGGCTTGATGCCGGAATAGAGACATTGGGAATCTTCTTCTTTTCGCTCACTTGGAGCACAGTGAGTTATATTGTACGAACCTGATGGTACCATCATAGGAATGATATACTATTTGTTGTACAATTGATTACTATTGTTTTTGTGTTGTTATTCTTGTGTGATCTTAATACAATATTTGTTGGTTGGTAACAATTGGTGTGGCTTCACCATTGATCTTTGACATACAGAATAACACATTTTTCTGCCGTGACTCCTCTTCGGGCTCGGAGGTACACCGTGACCAGGGGGTTTGGGGAGGAGCACGTAACAATATATATACACACACACACACACACACACACACACACACACACACACACACACACACACACACACACACACATACAAATTGATTTGACCCTATCTCTAAATGGTGAAGAATCACTTAAAAATTTATCGTATCCAGATCCGGATCCGGATCTTCACAAAAATCGAAACATTTTGTCTTTGTCATGTACACAATCTCTCCACCAAATTTTGTGCGAATCCGTCCACAAAATTTTGAGATATCCTATTCAAAAAACAGACAAACAGACAGGGGTGAAAACATAACCTCCATCCACATTCGTTGGTGGAGATAAATAATCAATGCAAGAACTGAGTGAGCAGTTATAATTTATCAATAGGCATAAAACGTGATCTTGAAGTAAAAAAAAAAAAGAGGAGAAATCCATTTAATAAGGACAGATGCAGGACTCTGGCATGGTGCGGTTGAAAGGGGAGAGGGGTGGGGGAATGTTTGCTAAATTGAGATAAGGAAAAAAAGGAGAATGGGTGGTTATAAATCCTCCATATGGAATATTTAACTACAGAGTTCGTAGAACACCTTACCCCTCCGAGCTTTTGAGAAAAAGAACATGGGGCTTTGTTGGAACTTGGACTAAAATACTTGGATATTTTATTTGCACCGACATATTACCCTAATCTTCAACATTTAAGGATAGAGTGTCGATTAAGATAATATGTCCCCATCTAAAATCTATCCAAAAAACTCAACACGATTAAAATCGGAGGAAAACTATTCAGGTTAGGATAAAAAAAAAGTGTTTTCTTTTGTTAATTAGGTAACAATTTGAAAAAAAGTAGGTCAAGGACACTTATCAGATATTAGGTGTGCAACAACTTCAGTCCAGGTACATTATTATGACAAGCAACGGTTCCCGCCCTACGGGCGGGGCTTCAATTGGGAGGCCCGTATGAAAAGGCTAAATATCAGAAATTGAAGGCTTTTTTTCTTTTAAACGATTTATATAAACATCCGTTACATCTCGATCGGTGCAGCCGTTTGTGCGGCACCCGGGAAAATAACGTCATGCGGGAGCAAGTATCAGCAGGATGTGGCAGTGTGGGAGTCCACGTTTCTGATCCTCCTTCATGCCGAAGTAGCCCACCACTTCTCCAAGCATTCCGCTCTTCAGATCCGCCATGAGAGATTTAAGGTTGATACTGAAGACGCGTGCAGTTAGTACTCCCGATGTCGTATGCACTCCCGATACGTGTTTCCTTCATTGTAAAAACTACCAAATCAACAGTTAAAAGGATTTTGAGCCGATAAGTGTTACGGCCTTGACAAGATCGATGGAGACAGCGATCTGTTAGCATATACACCGCCCAAATAGCTATGTGGAATTCTCTCATGTTGAGATTAAACTCACGTCATTTGAACTTTGGCCGAGGTCATTATTTACTTTTGGTGATGTTTATATACGAATCAAAAAGAAGATAATTGGTTTTGGGTCGTCCTTTCCGCATATCTCGTGAGATTGTGAGTTGGAGAGGCGGCGGTGATGGCGGGTAGGGGGTTGGAATTCTCTCAAGCAGGGATTCAACCCGTGTCCTTATAAAAAGGTCTTTGTCCGAGGTCACCGAGTCCGATCGGTGTAGCCAGGCAGTGATCGGTGCAGCCGTTTGTGCGGCACCCGGGAAAATAACATCGTCACAATGAAAACATCATCACAATGAACGTTATGCGAACGCGAATGTTATGCGGGAGTCCAAACCTGAGAATGCTGGAGACCAAAGCTGAAATTGGAAAAACTAAATAGCCTAATTTACTCCTGGAGATCCCAGGATTACCCACCCAAAATATCGTTGCGATCGGTTCAGCAGGTTTTGCGGTACCTTCAAATGGACAGATAGACGGACAGACAGACGGATGGACATTTGGTGAATTATAGTAAGATGCAAGAATATCTTGGAAGGCCAAGCGGTCTTTTAGATCGTGCATTGGCAAAATTGAGCGATGACCATTTGACCTTTATCACGTTATTTTTCCCAGACAGCTATTTGACGTTAACCTTTAACTCGGACTGGTATGAGGTAAGTTAAGCATAAATGCACCTTGCTTTACACTATCTATAGAGGAAATTCATTTCCGTTTGGACAAACTTCAGTCGAGTTATGATGAAAAATGCTAAAATGTCTATAATTGGTCATGAACTTAAAAACTAGGTCAAGGTCAAAAATTATGTCAATCCCGCAAAGTTTTTATTCCCATTATTGATGCAAAATTCCATTCTGAAAGTCCTAGTACATTGGCAGAAAAAAGGGAGAAAAACAAATGGTGGTTTAAAACTCCTAGGGGTGAAATACCTTGACCTTTAACCTGGAGGGGTGTGATGTAAGTAAAAAGTAAATGCACCTTTACTTGCTCTAGGCTATCAAGAGAGAGCAATTTCCTTCTGATCAGACATATCTTAGTCAAGTTATGGTCAAAAATGTTAAAATGTCTATAGTTAGGTCATCAACTTAAAAATTAGGTCAAGGTCCAAAAAATTATGTGAACCCTGCATAGTTTATCTTCACATTATCGATGCAAAATTTCGTACCAAAAGTTCCAGCCGGCTCCAAGATGCAGCTTGGAAATTTCGGAAATTCGGAGTGCAGGGAAAAAATCATTTGAAATGGTGGTTTAGTACACCTCTTTCTCAAACTCAGTCGTTCAATATACGTGTCCGTCTCTCTCTCTCTCTCTCTCTCTCTTTCTCTTTCTCTTTCGCCCCCTGCTGGCTGTCGGTGTGTTCGGGCGCGGCAAGATGGTGGCTGTGCATGTGTGGTGAGGTACGAGCTGCTCTGCTGTTCTACTCTGTTGTCCCATTCCACGTCGTATTTCACCTTCTCCTTCCCCTGTTCGTTTATCTTCACATCCTTACTCTGCATTTGTGCCCCACCCCTCCCCTTTGATCAGACCCAACACCTCGGGGCTTCGGCCTCCCCCATCCCCCTCTGCCTCCCTTTTCCCTCCTCGATTCCCTTTTCTTATCTCGTTTGTATTTATATTCACTCCGTGTCCTTTGTTTCCTTTTCCTTTTCTGAGAGAGAGAAAGAGAGCCCGCAGCTGTTTGTGGATAACTTTTGCATTAATCGGCGGCCCATCCCGTCCTCCGGCTGATCGCTTTTTTCTCCACCAGCTGTGTTTGTTTTCGCCTTTGAAAATCTGTGTCGGCTCGTCATTAATTAATCACTGTTCGAGAGCGATATTCACTCTCCCGTCCTCGTCCCCCCCCCCCCCCCGGTCCTCGTCCCCCCCCCCCCCGGTCCCCGTCCCACCCCCACCCTCGTCCCACCCCCACCCTCGTCCCCCGTCCCACCCCCACCCTCGTCCCCCGTCCCACCCCCACCCTCGTCCCCCGTCCCACCCTCGTCCCCCGCCCCACCCTCGTCCCCCGTCCCACCCCCACCCTCGGCCCCCGTCCCACCCCAACCCTCGTCCCACCCCAACCCTCGTCCCACCCCAACCCTCGTCCCCCGTTCCACCCCCACCCTCGTCCCCCGTCCCACCCCCACCCTCGTCCCCCGTCCCCCGTCCCACCCCCACCCTCGTCCCCCGTCCCACCCCCACCCTCGTCCCCCGTCCCACCCCCACCCTCGTCCCCCGTCCCACCCCCACCCTCGTCCCCCGTCCCACCCCCACCCTCGTCCCCCGTCCCACCCTCGTCCCCCGTCCCACCCCCACCCTCGTCCCACCCCCACCCTCGTCCCCCGTCCCACCCCCACCCTCGTCCCCCGTCCCACCCCCACCCTCGTCCCCCGTCCCACCCCTACCCCCACCCCCACCCTCGTCCCCACCCCCACCCCCACCCTCGTCCCCACCCCCACCCTCGTCCCCACCCCCACCCCCACCCTCGTCCCCACCCCCACCCTCGTCCCCACCCCCACCCCCACCCTCGTCCCTTGTCCCCACTCTCGTCCCTTGTAAATTATGACTTCGTTTTCGCGTTACGCGGCATATGAAGCGTTAACTCGTAGACATGGCGTCGTTTGTGTCCCGCCGAACGAGGTCAGCGTCGAAGACCTCGTTATTGCTGTGGGCAACATAATCGGTATTGATAAAGTTCGTGCAGCCTCGCGAATGAACAAACGTGTCGTTATTTTCGTATCCGAGGCTGAATTGGTTCACGAGATTGTATGTACAGGATTATCGACAGATGACGGACATTTCGTACTCGTGTCCCCTCTCGACACTCCAGCCGTTAAGGTCATCATCTCGAACTGTCCTCCATTCCTGAAGAACGAGAGACTGGTCTCCGAACTATCTCGTTATGGTACTGTGGTTTCGCATGTCACGATGTTACCTTTACGTTGCCAGGACGACCGGGCTAAACATGTGATGTCTTTCAGGAGACAAGCTTATCTTGTACTTCCTCCTTCTAACGTCGAAAGAACGCTGAACATTGTTTTGAAATTCAAAATTGATAATCATGATTACCAATTATACGTAACCACTGACACCTTGAAATGTTTTGAATGTGGTAAATTCGGACACCTGAAACGCTATTGCCCAAAAACGGCTTCGTCGAACGATGGGACAAACCACGTAAACAACAAGGATTCTTCTTCTTCATCTTTTGCTTCAGCTGTGAAGGGAACATCTTCCATGTCCGGCAATGACGCTCAGCCTTCCCATCCCGATGATCCAAACAGCACAACGAACGTCGGGGATGGTTTCACCATTGTTCCGTCAAGGAAGAGAAAGACCTTTCCCGACGGTCATTTAACTCAGAAAAAGGCAGCATTTAACAATAAGCAACCTGTCGGTAACACCCCCCCCCAGTCGTGACCGATGCCACTCTACAAGGCTTACCTGGGACAAACCCTGTACCTACAGCTAACAAGTTCGGCCCCCTTTCATGTGAGGACATAGACGTTCCACATGCAGGGACTGGTTTACCTGTTAACAAATCAAATGGAATTGTCTCACCTGTTACGGACTCGGCTATTGGAAAGTCCTCTGATGATTTTGCTGAGACCACTGGTGATGAACCTGCTGAGACCACTGGTGATGAACCTGCCGAGACCATGGATGATGAACTTGCTGAGACCATTGGTGATGAACCTGCCGAGACCACTGGTGATGAACCTGCCGAGACCACTGGTGATGAACCTGCTGAGACCATTGGTGATGAACCTGCCGAGACCACTGGTGAGGAACCTGCCGAGACCACTGGTGATGAACCTGCCGAGGCCACTGGTGATGAACCTGCTGTCACTTTGGAAAATGTTAATCCTGAGCATGATGATGCTGAATTCCCGTCAGCAGAAAATAGCGAAACTGTCCCAGTTACTGCTCTCACTTCATCACCGGGTGAAGCTGGAATCGCAGGAATCAATATTTTGCAAGAGACTCCTATTCTGCTAGATACCGCCACACCATCGGAGGTTGTTGCAGTCGGGGGAAGCAACATCGCTGCATCTGCTGATGCTGTTTCTGTTTCACCAAATCCACAGATTATTGCTGTTATTCCTCAAAGCAATGTTCCCACGGTGGGAGAGCACACAGATGTTACAACTAGTGCAGGTCCGTGTGCCAATATTGATGACAGTAGTGACATGCAGGATTATACAAGCTTGTGTGATTCGGAAATTAAAACTGACTCTGACGAATCTGACCTGGAGGAAGCAAACAGCCAGGTGGAAGCAATGGAGAAGCCTACCAGTCTAGGTCCTACTTCCCCTGAACAAATACGACTTTTCTTGCAAAATACGTACAGGAAACGCAGTATAAACCTAACAGAATACTTTCCCGATTTGCCGTCCTTCCTTGAGTGTGCTCAGGCTATTATACGCAGGCCTGACTTATTCAACTTTCGTCAGACACATTGTCACCGTTTAAGAAAATTGATCGCCAAAACGAAAAAGACTCTAAGTTAATTCATGGTGAGTTTCAAGATTGGAACAGTAAATGTCAATGGTGGTGGAAGTTCACTCCGCCAGATCCAGATCAAGCAGCTGATAAACGCAAACGGTCTCGACATAGCTTTGTTGCAGGAGACCCACGCCGTCAGATCTGTCCAGGCCCAGTGGCGACTCATTTATGGATAAGGAGTGCTTTTTTAGTAACAGCTCCTCGTCTAAGGCAGGAAGCATGTTTGTCTTAGGGAAACATTTCCAACCATCCTCGCTTCAATTTGCAAATATCATTGATGGCCATCTTGCCTCTGTGACCTTCTATCTCAATCAGGTCAAGTTTACAATCCTTAATGTGTATGCTCCAAGCAAAAATGGTGAGCGGATCTCCTTCTTTGCTGAACTGAGAAAGTTCCTCCAAACACTGGATCTGCAGACTTGTCTAATTATTGGTGGCGACTTTAACTGTACTGTTAATGCCTCATGCGACCGAAACGGGCTGGAACCTCAACCATGTACCGCAAAACTCTTTGCAAATATCATCACAAAATATAATCTCCATGATGTCTGGCGCTTGCAACACCCTTCCGAACAATCCTACACATGGTGTCGTTGTTCCAACAACCACATCTCACTTGCGAGGCTTGATCGCATTTATGTAAATTCTCACCTGTTACATGGAGTTTGCAAATCTGACATCGTGCCTTCCGGTTTCTCCGATCACTCCCTAGCTCGAGCATTCGTTCAACTCTCGAAACCGTGTCCAGGGAGTTCTCACTGGAAATTCAACAATAGTTTAATAGAAGACTTCAACTTTATTCAGGCTTTTGAATCTTTCTGGACAGATCTCTTGGAACGGAAGCTAAGCTGTTCTGTTAACCCACTGGTGTGGTGGGATCTAGTAAAAACCCAAATCAAAGGCTTCTGCCAACAATACCAGAGCTTCTCAAAAAGGGCTGATTATGAAGCAAGGAAATTATTGCAATCAGAGATTTTACATCTTCAGAGGGTCACAGGACAAAATAATAATGTGCAAAGAGCCTTAACCGAAAAACAGTCTTTATTGAAAGAAATAACTAAATAACTGAGAGGAATGCACGTGGTGCCCTAGTTCGGATGAGGGTGCAGCACCTTAACGAGACAGACATATCAACTAAGTATTTTTTTCCCTTAGAGAAACGCCTCCCGAACAAACAGTTCTCTCAACTGCGTTTGGCAGACTCATCCATCACTTTCAACCAATCAGTTATTTAACTTTTCACAAAGGAATATTTCTCGAAAATATACTCGATGGAGCAAATAAATCCTGTCAGTGTCGCCTCTATCTCCGTAGGGCTGCCAGTGTTGTGTGAGGGTGGACGTTCCTACCTGGAGGGGCCCATTACCTTGGACGAACTTGGCGCCGCTCTGCACAGCCTTGCTGTTGGGAAAGCGCCTGGATTGGACGGACTCACAACTGAATTTTATAAGAAATTCTGGCATCTACTGGGTCCCGAACTCCTCAACACCTTGAACGCAAGCTGCCAGCTTGGAGAGCTCCCTCAGAGTTGCCGACAGGCTATTCTCACCCTCATTCCAAAGAAAGGAGACTTGCTCTATATTAAAAACTGGCGCCCAATCTCTTTGCTATGCACAGACTATAAAGTATTCTCAAAAGCCCTGGCATCGCGACTTACTCCTCATCTCTCCTCATTGTTGAAAGAAGACCAATGTTATTGTGTACCCAAGCGCTCCATCTATGACAACATCTCCCTCGTAAGAGACATGATTGAACTGTGCAAAGAAAACCCCACAGATTTGGGACTTCTTCTCCTTGATCAGGAGAAGGCCTTTGACCGCGTCGATCATCGGTACCTCTTCAAAGTGCTTGAACGGTTTGGACTTGGTCCGACCTTCATTTCTTACATTAAGATACTGTATAACAATATCTCTAGTGTGCTTAAGATAAACAATGGACTTGTTACACCCTTGCCTGTCAACAGGGGAATTCGACAAGGTTGCCCCCTCTCTGGCTTGCTCTATGCTCTCTCCATCGAACCCTTACTGGGTTATTTGCGTGCTAGACTAACCGGGGTTGGGTTTTCTCATCTTGAACGGCCCATTAAGGTGCTGGCATATGCTGATGATGTGTGTGTTTTTGTGCGGAACCTCAATGACATTAACGTTGTCCGTTATTGTCTATCCGTGTTTGAAAAGGCTTCTTCAGCCAAAGTGAATTGGGAGAAAACGAGCGCCATTTGGCTTGGTCCGTCATGTCACTCGGCACCCAAACTTCCTGCTCCTCTTGCATGGGCCACTGATGGCGTGAAATACCTTGGAGTGTTCTTGGGTAATGACGCCACAGTAGCAAAGAATTGGGCTGGTCTGTTGGATCTTGTTGAAGGAAAACTGCAAAAATTGAGAAATCTGATAACACAACTGTCTTATCGTGGAAGGGTCTTGGTGATCAACAGTTTGGTGGCCTCTACCCTATGGCACAGGTTCTTTGTGCTGCACCCTCCGGCAGTAGGGCGGGTCATACTCAGGTGCCAAAATCAATCTGAAGGAAATCCTAACATGAGGGGTGTCTATATTATGTGTTTTTTTATGGGGAATTCAAATATGAGTTTATTTTTTGGATAGGATAACTCTAACCTACATCAATTTGTATTTCTAAATTGCCAATTTTACCCTTTTGAACCCCTTTATAAGATATTAAAATATATAAGGGAAATCATTCATATTGACACAGCCAAATCAAATGTACATATTTATTAATAGGTGAACTGGATGTATATCACTGGTTACAATTACAAAGATCAATCTCCTTACTTCTTGAACTTTACCAGGTTGCACAAGTCCTGCTTTGACTCATTCTTGGACATCAGCTTCCTGCTGGTCTCCTGAGCCCTGATGCCTCCATCCCTCTTTTCCTGTGAGAAGTACTTAGCAGAAGCCTCAGTCACCATTTTAACAACCCTCTCAATGCTTTGTGTGTGGCAAAGCCAGTTGAGCACCTCCATGGGGGTGTTGATGAAGTTCTTCACCTCCGAGGTGCTTAGGGAGCAGATGAAAGGTGGCTCTGACACACCTTCTGACCAGCTGATCAAGTTACCAATGCTGAAGCATCACAGTTGATGTCAGGTGTCTTTCTGGTCCTGACAGAGGAGTCCCCCAGCTGAGTGTCTGGGTCCCCCTCTCCCCTGATGGCCAGGATTCTCTCCACCCCCTCAGTCCTCTCCTTCTGATCCTCAGAGCACAGCAGTGTTTGGAGGATGGCTTCACTGTGGGCATACCAAGCAGATCTTCTCACAGTCGGCATCACAAGGTCCAGCACCTCCTTCCTCTGGGACTTGAGGCAGTCCAGCTGAAACAAGATGTGCCTCGGCCCTTCGATCCAGGAGTGCTTGACTTTCACGTTGAACCAACATGGATAATACACTCCAATGATGAATTCCACAATGAATTGCAGATTCTTCTGGTTCTTTCCTGTCAGTCCATGCTTTGACACCCAGAGCCTGAGAAGTCTGTTCGCTGTGGTGAGCCAGCGGCTGTGGTTTACTGGTCCAATCTCCACTAGAGCCAGCCTTGCAGGAAGCACTCCATCCCTGATTGCACAGACAATTTTATAGCCATAGTGTTGATCAGTTGAGAGATCTTCAATGGCCTTGTCAGACAGCTTCATCAGTGGAGGGCCAACAAAGATCCGGGTGAAGTTTGGATTGATATCCAAGTCTGTAGCAGAAGCAAGGAGCTTTCCTATTGGCCCGGAAAATGTGTTGTCTGACAGAGTAGGGCCATCAAGGTGAACAATGAGATGGCGCAGGGGAAGTTCACCAGTGTGCAGGTTGCACACGAACCAGACCAGCTTTCTCCCCAGGTGCAGCTCCAGCTTCCGCATTACTCCAGCTTTCACACCAGTGTTGACATTTGTTGAGTCTCCTCCAATGGCCCACAAGGTCTTATCAAAACCCCTCTCTTTCAGCCAGGCAAACAGGACCTTAGCAATCTGCTCCGCATGTGACTCCTCTTTAGTTGCTTTCTCTGGGGTAAAGTGGAACAGATAGTAGCTACCAGGCTCACTAACAACAGTATAGTGTTCTTCCTTGATCTTTGCAGGAAAAGATTGGTCATTGCCCTCAGCTTCCATCATCACATTGGTCAGGTCAATCCACCCATCAAAGAGGATGCAGGAGATCCCCCCCTACTCCCTGCACTTCTCATCAAACTCTTCCCCCAGCTCTGTCATCAACTTCTCCTGTGCTCTATTGACCTTGTTCTTATCAATCACTTTACTTGTATTGTCTTCTGTGATGATTCCTGCATCAATCAGAGCTGCAGTTGCTATCGCTGCAGCCCTCAGCCCTATGCCATACCTTACACTAGCAAGGGCAATGTTTGGAATCTCATCATAGTTTTCTGGACCTTTGCTGAAGCTGCAGGCTCAGTGTCAGTGTCAGTTTCAGGGACAAACTCATCTTCAGCACCACTTCTCTCCAATTCCAGATCCTCATCACCATCTGACAAAAATCTCTCAACATCCTTCCTGGCTGCCTTCTCTGCTGCTGCAGCATTTTCCTCCTTGCTCCTTCTCCTTTTCTCTGCATTCTTTTTATTTTCCTGCCTTTCCAATGTCCTCACCTGTCTCTTGTGCTCTGGCAGATCAGGGCTCCCCATTTGGTGGGGTCCTTTACTTCCAACCTTCTCTTGCTGTCCCTTAATGTAGGCAAGATCTTTCACAGGAATCATTTTCTCTCTGCTGCAGGAACAGTTAATGTGGGCTTGGATCACACAGCCCTCACCGGCCTCTCAGCCTCCCCCCTCACAACTGGTAATCTGACACTTGCAAGTCAAAATATCAAATAACTTGTCTAACTTGACAATGAACCTCTCTTTGGCATCAAGTTTGCCCTTCCCAAGAGAAAACTTCACTGCCTGATTCCAGACCTCCTTGAGCTTGGACATGATGGTCACCTTTTCATTGATAACAGGAGGCTTGAAAAGAGCATTAGCTTTGCTCCACTGACAAATCAGACCAGGGTAGATGTCAGACACGAGCTGGTCCACTGGGTAGTTCCTCCTGTCATCTTCACTTTACTCCCTCAAGTAGATGCCATACCTCAGGGTATCCTTCACAGTTGGCAGTTCAGACACCAACAGCTCCTGCCCAGTGCCAACAAGATTACTTAAATGAGAACTTGATTTCATCCTTGTTCTGACTTGAGCCATTTTTAGTAGTTCACACTGAAATAAAAATAATAATACACAGGTAAGTATCCACTACAGACAGATATTAAGGTATTACACAGGTATTACAGAAAACCATCAAAATATTCACTTCACAGGTCACTATTTTCCTTCACATGTAACTCAGGCTGACAATAGGTAAGTACACAAATCAATTAACAAATATAATATAAAACAAGGTAATTTACATCTAAAATTATTATCTATTTGTTCCTCAGGTTCCTTATCAAAAACGTACTTACTGGCAATGCCATAAGAAGAGAAGAGAAGACGGATGGATAAGGATTGCCAACCTCCTCAACATCGAGCTTTCAGCAACAAGATGGCTACAACTGCTGTCCCAACAGGAAGTTACCAAAATAAAAGCCTGAACTTCAAAATAAAAAACTTCTCTTTTTTCCAGAAGAATAGCAATATAATCAAAAATTTAATAATAATCAACTGCAAATTGATGTAGGTTAGGGTTATCAGAATTTTTTAAAAACCTCAGATTTGTGTTCTACACACCAAAATACGTAATATGAACACCCCTCTCGATTGATTTCCAAAAAAAAAAAAGTATGGCCCGCCCTACTCCGGCAGTGTTGCTTCAACAGCTCCAGAAGTGCTTTGTGTCTTTCTTCTGGGATGGAAAGCACTGGTTGCGACCCGAGGTCCTCAGCTTGCCACTGACCGATGGAGGCCAAGGCCTGGTTGACATAAAGAGCCGGTTAACGGCCTTTCGACTTTCGGTTGCTCTACGCATGCTGTACATGCACCCCTCTCCACCTTGGGTCGACGTCGCTCGTCGCCTTTTGCAGCAGGCGGGGAGACTAGGCTATGACCACGCTATATTCTTGATGGATCTCTCGCATCTTGATATGTCTCCCCTCTCCAGGTTTTATCAGAGTGTACTAAACGCATGGCGAACTCTAACGACAACAAGAGCTACGCATTTGTACACAAAGCAAATGTTCTTGATGGAACCTTTGTTTTACAATTCAATTTTCCATGATATGCCTGCTGATAGGTGTCTCGTTCAATGCTTTGTCGCGAAGAACATAAAATCGGTCGCCGATCTTTTAAGCCCAAATGGCAGTTGGATTGGAGCTGATGCACTGGCAAGCCTGGTTGGCGTGCGATCCTCCAGAGTTGTGGCACGCATGCTACGCTGTGTGCTTCATACCTATGTACAGCTTGCACCTAACTGGGAGCAAGTCCAAGCAGACAACGAACAAGGTGCTTCTCCTGCTACCTTTCCTGAACTTATTTGCAAGTTTTCTCTTGCCAACTCTCCTCCGTGTACCCCCTTTAGCATAGGATTCAATGGGTTTCCTAAACAAAAAGACCTCTATTTGGGTTGCGTAAGTTTCCTTTTGCAAGGGCAAATGACACAGCGGAGGGTTCGATGGAGAGACCTCTTACCTTGTTCCCCCCCATATTTTCCTAATTGGAAAGGATTCTATCATCCTCCTGTGCCGCCACGACATGGTGACCTCCAATGGAGACTTGCACACTGGATCCTCCCCTCTAACCACTTGCTGCACCGCTTCTCAAGTCTCCTAGCAGATGAATGTCCCTTTTGTAAAAGGCCTGAAAACCTCTTTCATATTTATGTTGAATGTCAACGGTTGGCTCCTTTATTTATCTTTCTTAAGAATTGTTTTGGCAGGATTGGTTTGGTTTTCAACACTTGTGTTTTCATTTATGGCTTAGACATCTCACACAATAATTTGAATGATGTGTTAGGTAATTTCCTGCTTGCACAGGCAAAAATGGCAGTGTATAAATCAAGAAAAAGAAAAGTTGATGATCTTGGAGCTAATGAGGAAAATGCCTTGTTCTTGTTTAAAAATCTTGTGACGAGCCGTGTAAAGTTAGACTTTGCCTTTTTCTCCATAACAGGAAGGCTGCCACAGTTTGAGACCAAATGGTGCGTGAAAGAAGTCATTTGTAAAATCCTGGAGAAACGTTTATTGTTTTGTGAAATGTTTTGTGCATAATTTTTACTGTATTAATATTTTTTTTTGTTTGTTTCTCTGCTTGAAATGAGAATGTGACCCCTATTTGGGGGTTTTCTTTTCTATTTTTATAATAAAAAGATACAAAAGTCTCTCTCTCTCTCTCTCTCTCTCCTCTTCTCTCTTCTCTCTCTCTCTCTCTCTCTCTCTCTCTCTCTCTCTCTCTCTCTCTCTCTCTCCTATTGTTAGTTCTTGTGACCCACCACCTTGCTCTTCCTTAAGCCTCGATCTTGAAAAGAAAAACATGCCATTTGCCACGTATGGATCCCGAAGAAACGGCGCCCCTTGCAGAAAAGTGGATTTATATAGACACGTCTCGCTCTCTCAAACAAATCAAATGAATTAAATAAATAAATACCAGTACCGCATCCAAAGCCAGAAATAATTTTTTGCGTTAAGGTTCACGGACCACCCAAGATTCCAGAGCTGCATCTTCGTGGTCGGTAGCTGATAAGTACAGTAAAGTGTGTAATTATCAGCAAAAGCAATTAGCCCAAAAAAGTGGCGAAAACAGAGGAAAGAAGAAGAAGAAAAAACGAGGAATGTGACCCTTTTTTTATGGAGTCGAGCAGGGATTTTCAGCTCACATATCCGGCAAGGTTCCAAGAGCCTCTAAGCCAGAACTCACGTATAAAGTTTATCATTGGACTCCGCGTCATGATGCAGTCATGATAATAAACGAAAGTGCTCAAGTCGAACCCTCGTCGTTTGTAATTTATGTGTTTAGTACGAGGCTTTACACTCACGAGTTTAACAATGTATGTTCAAATAATGCGTAATAACTGATTTACCTGGAACTGTCCGACCAAAGGCCCGTGCGCTTTAGTGCGCTCGTGTGTTTAAAACGATCTGGAGTCCCCTGATTCGGTGTTTTGACACGTGCCCTTGCTGTATGTTTTGATGTTTAAGAGGTAGAGATACACATCTTAAACCTTTTAAAATGCTTTATGGTTCTGAGAAGAGGACAAAAATGTAAACAATTCCTACGTGGAAGTGTGACTCAAACTCAGGGAAAATCTTGTAAGTGCTTGTGTATAATCATCTTAGGACTGCAGACAAATTTTCTCCATTTTCGAAGTTTCGCACGACCCTCAAAGCTTCTTTCCCCTGTGATCGATTTTACTGGGTGGTCAATTTGCTTGCTGATTGACAAAGGAAAATACTTTGCTGCTTGTAAAATCAGACTTTGTAAACCAAAAACCCACTTAGCAATCAGCCTATCAGCAGCACTGGACAATCACAAGGGCTTAGGTTAGGAGCAGATCGATTTGGGGCAGTGGCGGAGCGCATGCAGGGCAGACGTTATCAACAAGGAGAGACCAAAATACACACACAGGCCTTGCGAGCTTTAAGACGATTAGCTGGTGGTCCGAGCAACCTTTATCAGCCATTAGTAATTACAGCTCTGGCTTTTTCTACATTTTCGTCAACGGGATATCCACATCAGCCACCTACAATCCCTTCCTCCCTCCTCCATCATTCTCCTTCAAGCAGCAACCTTGAGGATGTCGAAAGCTCATGTGAGGTGCAGAACATTTTGGATTAGGGATCGCTTAATAGCCTATACAAGTGAAGTTGTATTACCTCCACCACCGAAGGTGGACGGGGATTGTGCTTAAAACATTGTTTATCTGTCTGTCTGTTCGTCTATCGGTTTGTCTGTGAGCAGGATATCTTAGAAAGTTTTGGATGGATTCAGATTAAACTTGGTGGACAGGTTGGGTGTGTGACAAGGATGAACCGATTACATTTTGGTGAAGTTCCAGATCCGGATACTGGAACTTCTTAGGTGATTCTTCACCATTGAGAGATGTGGCCAAAAACGATACAGGGCATATTTCAAAAACGTATGAACGGGTTTCTTTTATGTTTTTTAATACATAGTCGAGGCTCATGGAAGAGCTAGGACACAGAACAGATCAGGACACAACATAACAAAGGGAACAGCAGGAGACAGCGGAAACAGCAATAGTCGGGCAGAGGGAGAAGGTAGACGGAGACGGGCAAACAAGGGATGCAGTTAACGATGAGGGTTAAGGGAGAACACAAAGGGTGGACAAGATGGATACATAAGCAAATTTTTGGGAGGGGTGAGGGTGGTTTAACAGGTGTAGAAAAGATCATGGCTTTGGATGGTGGATGATTTTAGATGGTGGTAAATATCTGTTTTGAAGACCCCACAGAGGGAAGAATTGGATATAAGATGAGTGGAGGTGAGCAGTGGTTCTGGATTTAGGCAGTTTCACCAGGAGGGGGTTGCTAGTGGACCACGCACATCCAGCAGATACTTGGGGGACACAGAGCATGGAGAGGGCACAGGTTGCATGACCAGAAATTAGGTGGAAGAAGACAGAGAGACCAGTGACATTTTGGTGAAGTGATAGGCCTATAGACTCAGCTTCATCCTGAGAGATTCCAATGATGTTGAAAGCCTTGGTTTCCCAGGCATCAAGCTGAGTAAGATGTGAGGCAGGGGAGCCAGCCAAGAGGGGAGAGGAGTACCCCAATGAAGCTGCAGATGAAGGCGTTGTCGGTGGATAGGAGCTCAGGTGTGCCAAGGAAGGACTTTGTACAAGGAGGATGATGTCCAGTCTGACTTTGCAGGCCAACTTTGAAATGTGGCTTGCCCAAGAGAGATCATGGCTGAGAGTGAGACCAAATAATTTGAGTAAATGAACCTCTTGAAGACGGTTGTTGAGAAAGAAGATGAGAGGATTACGGTTCTTTCGGAGGTACGGTCCTTTTGGAGAAAGAGAGTGAGCATGCTGGATTTCTCAGAATTGAAGACATATTCCAAATGTTAGACCAGATTGTGATTTTGTCAAGGTCTGAGGAGAGGGAAGAGGCTGCTGCCTGCCTGTCAAAAGGATGAGGGATGTCACGACAGAGAGTGGAGTCATCAACAAAGCAATAAAGAGGATTTTCCAGAAAGTCAGAGAGATCATTTATGAAGATTATGAATAGAATGGGTGTAGAACACTCCCTTGGGGCACTCCACCCTTGACAAGAAGAGGAGAAGAAAGGGTTCCGTTGAGAGCCACACGCTGGCTACGAGAGTCCAAGAGTGGAGTTGGCCTTGGATTCCATAGGCAAAGAGTTTGGAGATGACAAGACAAAACTTGGTTATGACATAACTTGGTGGATAAGTTTGGTAGGTCACAAGAACAAGCCGATTAGATTTTGGAGGTCCGGATGCAGATCCGGCCATTCAGTAGAATACAAAACAAACTGTTCAGCCTGGTGGAGGTATGCGCTCTACCAAGTGCCATTCTATTTGCCCTTGAAAGGCATCTTTAACAACCCTAATACCTCCCTACCACTCCTCACCAAGCATTGAAAGAATCGAGAAATACCTGACATGGTCTTTGCGATGAGGAGTTATTAAAACATTACCAGAATATATTCATCGTGAGATCATCATGGACAAAATCACCCATGAGCATACATCACTTGATGCTGATTCCACTGATTCCAATCCCATGCATTTTCTATGCTGATTGTATTTTCCGAAGACTTTCTCTCAGTGTCTTTGTAATTCATGTGAAGGCACCATGATCCTCCATATGTTTGCAGATGTCAAAGTCCTGGATGTGATTTATATACAAGTTCCCTTATGAGCCTCAAATCACTGAATAAACTAGAACAGCACTCTTCGCCAACACAACATCAACCGATATGCCTCCATCCACATTATTACATCATCATACATACTTGTACCAAGTTTGACTTACATCCCTTCAGCCATTCTTAAGTTATCACGGAAATAACATTTGACCTATTGACCCAAAAATCTCAGTTCATGTATATCATATCATGATATATAGTTGTACTGAGTTTGATTTCAATTTCTTCAGCTGTTCTAACGTTATCACATTTTTACCTGACATGACATCTGACCTTTGACCTCTTGATGTTAAAACCCAATCAGTTCATCTTTGCATCATATATACTTATACCAAGTTTGTTAAAAATCCCATCACTGGTTCACAAGTTGGGCATGGTAACATAATTTTTATTTAACATAACCTTTGACCTCTTCACCCAAAATATAATCGGTTCATCTTTACATCATTATGCATAGCTGTACCAAGTTTGACTTAGATCCCTTCAGCCGTTCTTAAGTTATCACAGTAACGGAATAATTATAACTTAACATAACACCTCTGACTTTTGACCTCTTGGCCCTCAAAATCTAATCAGTTCATCTTTGCATCATCATATACAATTAACCCAAGTTTGGTGAAAATCATATGACTGGTTCACACGTTAGTTCGGTAACAGAATATTTACCTAACGGGACGTCTAGCCTTTGAGCTTTGACCTCTTGACCCCAAAATCTAATCAGTTAATCTTTACATCATTATACATAGAATACGTACCCGTTCCAAGTTTGATTTAGATCACTTCAGCCATTCTCAAGTTATAAACCTATTACAGAGTCTGACCTTTTACCGAAAGACCCCAAAATCAAATCAGTTCATCTTTGCAGCATAATACATTGTTGTATCAACTTTGGTCAAAATCCCATCACTGGTTTCATAAATTAATCGGGGTAACAGGATGTTTAACGAACATGACGTCTGACCTTCGACCTTGTGACCCCAACATATAATCAATTCATCTTTACCTTATTATACATAACTGAACCAAGGTTAACTTAGAGCCTTTACGCTCTGGACGGACAGCCGGATGGACAACGCAAAAATATAATGCCTCCAGTGACCGGCAGAGGATTTTCAAAAGATTTTACATGTTCAGTGTGCAACTATACAGGATATTACATATGATAAACTGTCTGCATGTGTGGCAATACTGACATTCCATGAGGAATCTAGAACGTCACTCGGTAGAGCGCATACCTCTGCCAGGCTGAACAATTTACATTTTGTATTCCACTGATAGGCCGGATCCGGATCCAGATCTTCACCAAAATCAAATCAATTCGTCCTTGTCACACACCCCAAATGTCCACCAAGTTTCGCTCGAATCCGTCCATAACTTCATGAGATATCTTACTCACAGACAGACAAACAGACAGACCAGACAGACTAGACAGAAAAAACAGGGGTGAAAGCATAACCTCCGTCCACCTTTGGTGGCAGAGGTAATTAAAAACTTGTAATTATTACTGCACTTTTGCATTAAAGTATTTACTGAGTTGTGAAGTAATTCATTAAATTTGTATCCTGTGCCTTCATCTTCCGCTAAACAACTGCGCATTATGCAAAGGTTTTTCGGCAAAGGGACTTTCCATTAATTAAGGCAATCACCATGGGCAAAACTCCACGTACACTATTACAATTGTTAATGAAAATCTAATTGATGTGGCAAATGGTAGACGGAGATGGCCTCCGACCTCATTGCTCTGCAGAGTGGGAAAACAAAACAATACAACAAATGCACGCCAATGGGGGAAGGAGCCTTGTTGTGATCTTCGCCCCAATTCAGCATCTTCCTTTGTGTGCGTTTGCAGTGTTAGTAAACGTGCGCCATCTTCTTTTTTTGTCCTCCATCTCTGCTTTCTTTCCTTCTTTTCTTTGTCTATTAAGGGGTGGATCTTGCAAGTAGTTTTTGTAGGGTTCACTTGACTGTGCCTGGATGGGTTTGAGGGTAGAGGAGCAGCAGTTAAAACCCAAATCCTATCCATGTTCTTCCTGACGACTCCATCTTAGTCTTTTTGGGTTCCTCCCGATACTCTAGTGCTGTATTTGGTCAATTGTTTGATTGTTCAGGAATGATGTGCGGGCCCATTGTTAACAAATGTGTGGATCCATATTGATGAGGAACATGTGGGTCCATTGCTAAGAAACGTGGTGGATGCACTGTTAAGGACATAGCAAAAAAAGTTATCAGAGTTTGAGACAAGAGCAACGTACCCAATTCCCCACCCCAAAGAATACAGGCCGCCACAGTTTATGACCATATCTCAGCAACAAGCTTACTCGACGTAAAACTTAATTGAAAGAGAGAGAGAATTTCCAATACAAGTCTGTACAGACAGGAATATTGAGCAGAGTGAATCAGAGAACGAGAGAGATTGGATCAAAGAGTACGGACAGACAGACAGTGATCCCAAGCCAAGAGGACCACTGCAGCTGCCGCGATATCAGGGAGTATGAATGACCATGCTCCTCTGTACCTGCGATTACCGTGGCCTAGCACCCAGCATTCCGATACATCCCACCGGTAAAACTGAACTAAACTTCACCCCAACAACCCCATTGACCTCTTTTCCTGTCGGGTATTCAGTCTGCAACTGCAACCTCTGTATTGTGAGCAAGAGCTAAGAAAAAGAAAGAAGATCTAAAAGCTAATCTCCTTCATTTGCTCAAAGATCTTTTGTGTTCTCTGTGTTTTCCTGAAGTAATTCTCATCCAAGCACCCCAAGTTTAAGAAGAAGCGTTTCATTGGCTCCTGAACTGAGCATAATTTATTACTGGTATTATAGCATGTGCTTCGTTTAATGAAGTAGTGTCAGATGGGATAGAATAATGATTACAACTGTTAGGCCTAATCTGCAATGAGCATCACAGTGAGTGGGTAATTTGGGAACATCGGGACCGTTGCACATCCTTCCTCAAGATGGTCAATTTAATCTCTGGGACTCTGTTGCACCTCCGACTCACAACGATATTAAAATTTACAGACGGACTGCTCAAATAATTTGCGGGCTGGGGAGGCAAAGGGGAGGTTAGCCCGGAGTGATGCGGTGCTCCTCTCACCCTGAACGGGGTTCCGGGTGAGTCGCGTGGCGAATCCGGAAACGAGGAATCTCCAATCGAGCTATCGAATAGGCTGGCTGTGTGGCGAATCCGGAATCGAGGAATCTCCGATCGAGCTATCGAATAGGCTGTGTGGCGAATCCGGAATCGAGGAATCTCCGATCGAGCTATCGAATAGGCTGTGTGGCGAATCCGGAATCGAGGAATCTCCGATCAAGCTATCGAATAGCTGTGTGGCGAATCCGAAATCGAGGAATCTCCGATCGAGCTATCGAATAGGCTGTGTGGCGAATCCGGAATCGAGGAATCTCCGATCGAGCTATCGAATAGGCTGTGTGGCGAATCCGGAATCGAGGAATCTCTGATCGAGCTATCGAATAGGCTGTGTGGCGAATCCGGAATCGAGGAATCTCCGATCGAGCTATCGAATAGGCTGTGTGGCGAATCCGGAAACGAGGAATCTCCAATCGAGCTATCGAATAGGCTGTGTGGCGAATCCGGAAATGAGGAATCTCTGATCGAGCGATCGAATAGGCTGTGTGGCGAATCCGGAAACGAGGAATCTCCGATGGAGCTATCGAATAGCTGTGTGGCGAATCTGGAATTGAGGAAGCTCCGATCGAGCTATCGAATAGGCTGTGTGGCGAATCTGGAGTGGAAAAGTCGTCACTGAGGTATCATGTGAGATGGCAGGATCAGTTGTACAAAGACGAATCTTGTGTTGAGAAGAAAAGAGTACTTTAAATTTCAACTGAAAAATGCTGTACACTGTACTGCACAGAAATCATTGTCCAGAATGTTTGCCAATTGGATGAGCAATTAAACGTCAATCCGCCCACTGACTTATAGTGAACTGCGACAAAATGTAATCTGCTATGAGCCACAGCCAGTGCTGACTGATTCTGTAGCTTGTTTTAAATACTGTACCTTCAATGTATAATATTCATGATCCTTGAAGTACCGCAATGTGTTGAGTGTCAGGGTAGAATTAATACATCTATCGTCCTGACAGAATGACAGTTTTGTTAATTACCGTAGGTGATCTAGCTTCGTCTTGTCTATGAATGAATGTTTCCATACATTCCATTCCAGTTGTCACCTGGGACCATCAGGCCACAAACAGAAAAGCTTGGCATAGCATTTGCAGCAAAGGCCTGCACCACTTTGAATGTGGGAGACTTGCTTTTGAGAGACAGTGGAGGAAAGAAAGGAAAACCTGTCAACGTCCATCTCCACAAGGACCAGTATATCCACAAGGACAAACACCTGCGATGTTTGTGGTAGACGCTGTGGGTCCCGCATTGGACTATACAGCCATCACACGATGCACAATGCTTAGTGAGCATGGCAACGAAGGAAAGAGATTTGTCAAAAGTGACGACTCACACCATCATCATCTATGAATGAAGTGAAGAACAAGAACAACGACGTCGACTGGTATGCCACCGCCCACATTATTACATCATTACACATACTTGCACCAAGTTTGATTTAAATCCCATCAGCTGTTCTCAAGTTATCACATTTTTACCTGACATGACCTCTGACCTTTGACCTTTTGACCACAAAATCAAATCAGTTTATCTTTGCATCATAATACATACTGTACCACTTTGGTCAGAATCCCATCACTGGTTTACAAGTTATCATGTGATATTTCCCATAAATGACCCCTGATGTTAAATTTACCATACATGACCTCTGACCTTTGGGCTTTGACCCCATGACCCCAAAATCTAATCAGTGATCCAAAACCACCCAAAAAAGAACGCTGCAAGATGCCCTTTTAGCTCTTACACGAGCCTTGACTATACAAAAACTAGAACAATGCGACTGTGTCATCGCCAATATACCGCTGCAGGCGCTGCATAGTCTCACAACAGGTAAATGCCATCACTCTGCATATGTATGGGTAGGGGATCACATTTGTGAGGTTTCGTGCTGATCGGATAAGGTTCGTTTTTCTATCCAAGATGGCTGCCAAACCACATGACCTATGACATCATCATTTTCAAACTATATGCAACAGTGCTGTTGGATAATATTTGTAAAATTTCGCATCGATAGGGTGAGCGGTTCCACAATAATTATTTAATATTTTCCTTCAATCCAATATGGCTGCCAAACCATGTGACCTATGATGTCATAAATGTAATATTTCAATACAAATGGGGCACAGATCATGTGCATGCATTTCAGATTTTTAGGATAAAGGGTTGGATTAAAACATGTTTGGCTGGTATGCTACTTTACTGAGTGGGGGGGTTGGGGGGGAGGTAAGATGAGGAAGAGGAGGAGGAGGTAGGGAGTGCTGTTGATAGTGTGTCAGAGATTTCAGCAGAGCTAGGAGAAAGGGAAGGATGAGGAGGACAAAAGGTTTGATGGTGATTGGATGAGGCACAGTGAGGTGTTGTTTGAGAGGGGTGGCAGAGCGAGGAAGAAGGTTGGAGGAGATGGAGGTAAGAGTTGGAAGGGAGAGGAAGCGGGGAGAACGCTTTGAAGAGGAGGGGTGAGGGGAGAGAATTGGAGAAAAAAGGAGGGTGGAGAGATATTAAGGGGAGGAGGGAAGGATGAGTTTTGAAATGCAGGGGTTTGAGGGGAATTTAGGAGTGGAGGGGTGAGGGGGGAGTTTGGGAGGGGAGGGGGGAGTTTGGGAGGGGAGGGATGAGGAGGGAGTTAGGAGGGGAGGAGCAAGGGGGGAGATTTGAAATGGATGGGCAAGGGGGGAGTTTAGGAGGGGAAGGATAGAAGTTTAGTTTAGAAGTTTAGTAGAATTATATGCTTTTAATCCAAGATGGCTGCCATATCACGTGACCAATGATGTCACAATTATCACAAACACATTCTGCATGGGTGTCACTCCTACCCTGAAAGTTTTGTCTCAATAAGACATATGTTTGTTGAGAAAAACGAGGTTTAGCCAGTACGGATGTACGTACGTACGGACGGAAGGACGGACGGACAGACGGACAGACCAAAAACATAATGCCTAAGGTGATTTTTATGGGCAGGGGCATAAAAAAAAGAAAATAAAAGTTCATCTTTACCTCCTTATACATACCTGCACCAAGTTTGACTAAGATCCCTTCAGCCATTCTTAAGTTATCGCAGTAACAAAAACCTATCACGGAAGGACGGAAGGATGAACGGATCGACAGCCGGATGGACAACCCCAAAACATAATGCCTCCAGTGACATCGTCGGCGGAGGCATAGAATGGGAAATTAGCCAATTCAACTTATACTCCACATCGATTTATAGGCCAAAAAATGATGTCCTTTTTCAAAGAGTTTGTAGCGATTACTTTGTTGTCGGAAGTCTGCAGTATGCGAATCTGCAAGATCTCAGCCCTTTCGGAATGCCGAGAAAGTTCTCCAAATCTTTTTTTTTGTGCAGAGGCACATCCCTTTCTCTCAGGTACTTTTCCAAGTATTTTTGGCTTATTTTATAAGCCTTGTGAGCTATTTTATGTTACAAACCTTATGTGGCACACACAATGTACGTTTGGCCATCCCGATGAACCTCGTTGCTTGGGGGTTTCTGCGCATGAGCGTTGAGCATTTTGGGGCAGATTACTTCATTTTGAAAGTCACATATTATTCAGTAGTTATCTCTCTCAGAGGTTTGAACCTAATCTGTGACACATGATATCACATAAATAAATTGCATCTCCAACAATCAAATGTTTGGTTTTTTTTTTTCGTTGTACCAGGGTTTGCCTGTGGCCACACAATTGCTCGAGGGCCAATTACACTAATACGGGTATAGTTGACAGCAGAATGTAATATACAGTCCGAGAACCAATGTTCCCCAACGTACGATAATAATTATAATCATATAAATACCATAATTATCACAGGCGTGAAGCCAAATGCACAGTGCAGGAACTTTCTTCTGTCTGTGAAGCTGGTGGGCATGCACACAGTCACACATCCACACGCTGTTTGTCGTCAACTTGTCATCATTCAACTGCGACAGATATTAAATAAAGTTGGTGAGTAAAAATGTAAATACATTTCTTTTAAGTACAGAAATAAGTAATAAAAAAACGTTTTTCAAAATGCAAAAGGATATAAGGACGGTATGCTAAAAAGTATGTAAATGATTTAGGGATGGTCACAATAAATGATCATGTGAAATGATCCTTACATTTTCTTTGAATAATGGTTTTTCCCTGTCTATCTCTGTTTCCTTTTGCAGAAATAGTGTATGTTGATTGTTTCCATATATTAATTTGATCAGGGAAATATTAAATCATTAATATGCACTTGACATCACTCAAAAACACACACACAGTGTAGGTGGATACTTTGAGACCTGGTAGGTTTCAGTTCCATCTTCTGAAACCCACCCATGTGTCGAGATATCAGCCACAACAGCAACTTGCATGCACACACACATAAACACACACACACACACACACACATATACACATGCATATATGTGCACACACTCATATATATATATATATATATATATATATATATATATATATATATATATATATATATATATATATATATATATATATATATATATATATATATATATATATACACACATACACACGCACACAAAAGGTGGATACTTTGAGACCTGGAACCTGGAAGGGCTCCGTTCCACTTTCTGAAACCCGCATCGGAAGATAACAACCAACGACATACACTCTGATGGGAATCATCACAGAAACAATGTAGCACCACCTGACACAACAAGGAGACTTGGAGGCAGAACAGAAGGGATGTGAGAGAGGATGCTAGGGAACAACAGACCACAGACGACGAAACAAGGCCATACTCAAAAGTTGTAAAACCAGAAGAATCAAATTGTCCACATCGTGGATAGACTACTAAAAGCTTTTGACAGTGTCCCACATTCATGGATGACAAAATGCATACAATTCTACAAGATGAAACCCCCAATAAATCAAACTGATTCAGAAAGCAATGGAGATCTGGAATACCACATTTATTACAGCACTTGGAAGGAAAAATTGAAATACCAGTGGTGAAGATACGGCGTGGGATCCTCCAGGGTGACAATCTTTACCCTCTCTTGATTTGCCTGGTCCTGGGCCCACTGAGAAACCTCATTAATGAGCAAGGACACTGAAACACCTTAACATTCAATAAAATAACATCCAAAGAAATAATAAAGGTGACACATGGGGAAACAAATCGGGGAAAACGGAGCGGGAAACAAATCAAGATGTAGCTGCCAAGACGTGAAGGAGACAGTGGGCTGATGGAACTCAACCAATTGCACAGAGTGACAACTAACTGTAGACTGAATAAATTAAAATTTTGACAGACTGTTGTTGTTCTCCTCCTCTTTCTATTATAAAGGTTGAGGTCAGACTACACAATCCAATTTGGATGCAATCATGAAAACAGCAAGCCAGAAAAGATGCCCATAACGCACCTTACAAAAAGTTCCAAAAACAGGTGTGAACAGAAAATGCCATACATGAAACGAAAACAGCGATGAATACAGCCCCAATGATTGCAAAAAAAATCTATCAATTTTTATCCAGAAGAAAATCTAAATCTAAAGCAAAATGTCAATAGATATAATACACTGACAGCTGGGAGAATGACAAAATAGCAGGAAAAAAATGAGTTGGACAGACTGGGCATAGACAAACAAAGCATGGAATGGCTAAGAAGAGGTCAGCTAAACCGGGATGGAGAATGAATCATTATAAATGTCCAAGACTTGGGACACTATATCAACAGCCTGAAGAAAATGGCAGGACTGAGTCAATCAGACAAGTGTAGGTTCTGAAAGGTAGAAAGAGAAAGCATGAGCCACCTCATATCGGGATGTAGAAAACTCATGTCAGAACAGCTGTACACACAAAGGCACAACAACGTATGTAAAGAGTAATCCATGGCACATCTGGAAAAACTTCAATATCCCAGTTCCAGAAAACTCATGAAAACATGAACCAAAAGTGATCATTACAAACAAGTGAATAACGCTCACGTACGACCTGATGATCCCGTCGAGCGTAAACATAGAAAACAGAGCATTGTGACTGGATAAATTACTTGGGTACAAGTACAAAAAAGAAAAGATGGAATAGCTAATTGAGGCTTCAGTACTGAGCAATTTTGAACTAAATAACGCAGAAATGAAGAAAATGACCAAATACAAAAGACCTCAATAATCCTGTAATCTGAAGAGCATTGGAATTGTACCAGTAATAATAGGAGCAATGGGAATGATAAATAAGAACCTTACGGAGATCGTAAAAAACATCTCTTGGACTGTTACAACAAACATACCGCAGTGGGAAGCTGTCCGGGGCTCGGTGCCGATCCTCAAAAGAGCCGTCTGAACAAAACTTTGAGAACAAGAAAATTTCACAGATTGGTCCATGAATCGTGACCCTTTACCAAAATGGCGGTGGATATGTTGAGATCTGGGAGGAATCCGTTCCAGTTTCTAAAACCCACATACATTGAGATAACACACGCACGCGCATGCACACACACACACACACACACACACACACACACACACACACACACACACACACACACACACACACACACACACACACAGACTTCAGCTCGTGTTTGTGATGATTGTGAACACAAACTGAAAGAGATGTATAGTGTGACTTGAGGCTTAACCATCATATAAAGAAAGATGTAAGGATTGTTTCACGTTGTAATTTATTGTGACCATACTTACTTTATTTACATACTTTTTGGCATACCATCCCTACATCCTTTTGCATTTAAAAACTAGAACGGCACTCGGTAGAGCACATACCTCTGCCAGGCTGAACAGTTTATGTTTTGTATCTCACTGATAGGCCGGATCTGGATTCGGACCTGAACCAAAATCGAATCACCTTGTTCTTGTCACCTAACCAACTCATCCACCAAGTTTATTCATAACTCGTCCATAACTTTTTAAATATCATGTTATATATCGCTTTTCGCCCGATCTCTCAATGGTGAAGAATCACTTAAAAATGAAATAACTCTCGTATCCGAATACATATTCAGATCTTCACCAAAATCGAATAAATTAGTCCTTATCAAACACCCAACCTCTCCACCAATTTTCGTTCAAATCGGTCCATAAAACCTTTTGAGATATCCTGCTATATGTCGGTTTTGACCCTTTCTCCCAATATTGAAGAATCCCTTAAAAATTATACTAGCCGGATCCGAATCTTCACCAAAATCTAATCATTTCGTCCTTGCCACATACACTACATCTCCGCCAAATTTCGTCCGAATCCGTCCACAACTTTTTGATATATCTTGTTCACAGACAGACAGACAGACAGACAAACAGACAGGGGTGAAAACATAACCTTCATCCGCCTTTGGTGGCGGAGGTAACAATGTTTTTTTATGAGTAGCAGTTGTAGTTCCTTCCTTTGTCACATTTTTCGCCTGTAGTCGAGTTGCCTTTGATTGTTGTACCCCACTCTTCCCTCCATTCCTTCTAAGGGTTGGATGGTAGAGTGCGATACAACTATTAGCTCACGCTCTACATTTACAAACATTTCTGCATTCCTTAACGTCGATTGACAGTGCATGGCTGTGCTAACTTTCCTTTCTCTCCAATAACTTTGTGTTCCCTTCAATTCAGGTCCTGCGTGAGTTCCAACTTTAGAACAAGAAAATAAAAGAAGCTTGCAAGTACATAACACTCTTTCCTTTTATCACACTATGGAGTGGTTTTCTCATTTCCAGAGATCAGAGAAACATCGCAAGCAGAAATGGTGTGATAACAAGAACTGATGACGGAATCATTGAAGATAGGCAAACAATAAACCAGGTGTGCATTGAAACTTTAATTTTATACAATTTGCCAGTTTCACCCTCCCCTCCTAAAAAAGAAGAAAAAAAGAAGAACGACTCACCCCGCTTACTCCCCCAACAAATGTGTATTCAAACAAAAGGACCGAGCAGCATGACGATGCCCTGACGCACACTTCTCTGTCTGTGCACCAGTTTATGACTCAGCACAGCGTTCCAGCTCGTAACGCACCCAACCATATTTCACCAGCTCTTGCTCCAAAAGACTCATTCCTTTAACCAAAATGTTGGACTCAAGGAAAGAGACGTGCATAGCAAAATGGGAATAGGAAAAGATCCTCACCATAAATTACGGGAATATTTAAGCGCATCTATTCGATAAGAAAGAAGACTTCCCTTCAATGGGGACTTTATTATTATCATTTTTGTATACAGAATCGAGGCTCGTGTAATGAGCTAACACATTGAACATGAAAACATGCACAGACACATAAAACATGCAATGAAGGGAGCGGCAGACAAGAGGAGGAGGAGAGAGGGAAGCACACAAGCACAACAACAGAAGAGAACAGGGACGCCGGTAGATCTGTGGAAGGGGGAGAAGGGAGGGGTACACGGTATAAAGCAAATGAACACTACTAGGAATTTCAGGAAAGAAGTTGGGGATTTAAAGAGGCGGATTGGAGTGTTTTAACGGGGGTAGAAAAGATCAAGGTTTTGAATGGGGGAAGATAAGAGATGGTGGTGAACAGCTGTTTTAAAGACCTGGAGGGAGGAGAGGGATTGAAGAGAGTGAGGGAGTTTGTTCCAGAGGCGGGAGGAAAGAGCAATGAAGGAGCGAAGGTGAGTAAAGTGAAAGTGAGAAAAAAAAGTGGAAAAAAAAGTGAAAGTGAAAGTGAGACTGGCCTAGTCCATGGGGAAAGTGACACACTCTATGTTAATATCATCAAGTCGAGGAACTTTTAGATCCACTTAGTACTCTTATATACTCTTCGCACTTAGCTCTTCGCAAATAAACCATTCAACTAAAATGCGCCAAACTAGACTAGCGGAACTAATACGAGTAGCGGTTCGGATTGTTATTGAAACTATCAGTTTGAGTCGCCACGTATGGGAGACACAAGCCACGTGGCAAAGTTTGAAAACAAATGGAAAGTTTTGCATTAAAATCTTTATAATTTTTTTGGGGTGTTCACGCTTTCGAAATATAGCCACCATCCACGTACCTTTGATCGGCGCCAGTCGGACAGGAAAATTTGGCTTTCTTCATCACGAACAATTTCAAATATGACAAAGTCCATAAAGCATGAAAGGCAGAAAAGAAAGGGGTCGTGACAGCGAACGATTAAAGACAAAAAAGAACGCCGCATGCCTATTTCATTTAAACGCTGATGATTTCATAAGTTTATCACGAAGGCGAAGTATACCGCGGCCCGTTTCAAAAGGAAAGCTCTTGCCGGAGCATCATAAGCGGAAAGTTTTGCCAGATTTGTGTGAAAGGGGCCTTGGCTCTGGGAAGGCCGAGCTGTTATTATTCCGTGGCGCTGAGGGACTGACGGGGAAGACGTTTTATTACACGTTTCACGTCTCGGTGTCTGTTTGCGCTGCTCTTCATCTCTTGAAGACACCATCGCAGTCACTAAAAGCATTGGACTGAAATACAGCGGAATCATGCCTTGGCCAAACCTCTCTTTCGCGGCATCATTTGCTCGCATTTCATCATGCTTGCTTCAATGCCAAACTCTTAAATATATGTATATATATATTTTTTTTTTTCGTCGCTGTGTATTAACCTCGCCTTCAAAAGATTATTGTTCTTTTTAAACTCGAAATTTTTTTTCTGAAAGGGGCATTTTAGGCCCTTGTTTCCCGCCGGTGTCCTTTAAGGTCCTGCGGCGAGGAACTTGTACACGCATTTTTGTCGAGCAGGGCGATTGCATTCCGGGATGTCAGTCATATTTTACACGAATTGCGAGGAAATTGATGGACGATGTACAAATCAATGCCAGTAACAGCTGGAGTGACAGGATCATATGGTAAGTTCTCAGATGGGAATGTCATACAGGCTCACTGTGGTGCGTTGTACTGTATATGTGAAATATATGGCGATGGTTGTTCATTCTTGCATTTATTATTTGGCAGCATTTTTAGAAATTATCTGAACAATGCAAGACGAACAAAAATTTCAAAATTGACCTTTTAAAAGTAGAATTTGCCTCTCGGTGAGTATGGGTGGCTTAGTGATGAGGAAATTGGGTCCATACACATCCATGAGCTTCCAGGTTCATAATCTGCTTGAAGTCGGAATTAAGGATTTGGATTCGAAACATTTAAGGAAACAAAGTAATTCTCAACAGAATTAGCATGGTTCTAACCCTTTTACCCCACCTCCCCACCCTTTTACCCCACCCCCTCCCAGCTAGCTTACTAATGACTTTAAGGAAGAGGATATCATCTGCTTGAAGTCGGAATGAAGAATTTAGATTCGAAACATTTAAGGAACCAAATTTATTATCAAGAGAATTAACATGGTTGTAACCCCTCCACCCCGCCACCTCTAAAAAAACCCAGCTGGCTCACTAATGACTTTAAGGAAGAGGATACAATCTGCTTGAAGTCGGAATGAAGAATTTAGATTCGAAACATTTAAGGAACCAAATTTATTATCAAGAGAATTAGCATGGTTGTAACCCCTCCGCCCCGCCACCTCTAAAAAAACCCAGCTGGCTCACTAATGACTTTAAGGAAGAGGATACAATCTGCTTGAAGTCGGAGTGAAGAATTTAGATTCGAAACATTTAAGGAACCAAATTTATTATCAAGAGAATTAGCATGGTTGTAACCCTTCCGCCCCGCCACCTCTAAAAAAACCCAGCTGGCTCACTAATGACTTTAAGGAAGAGGATACAATCTGCTTGAAGTCGGAATGAAGAATTTAGATTCGAAACATTTAAGGAACCAAATTTATTATCAAGAGAATTAGCATGGTTGTAACCCGTCTGCCCCACCACCTCTAAAAAAAACCCAGCTAGCTTACTAATGACTTTAAGGAAGAGGATACAATCTGCTTGAAGTCGGAATGAAGAATTTAGATTCGAAACATTTAAGGAACCAAATTTATTATCAAGAGAATTAGCATGGTTGTAACCCCTCCGCCCCGCCACCTCTAAAAAAAAAACAGCTAGCTTACTAATGACTTTAAGGAAGAGGATACAATCTGCTTGAAGTCGGAATGAAGAATTTAGATTCGAAACATTTAAGGAACCAAATTTATTATCAAGAGAATTAGCATGGTTGTAACCCCTCCGCCCCGCCGCCTCTAAAAAAAACCAGCTGGCTCACTAATGACTTTAAGGAAGAGGATATCATCTGCTTGAAGTCGGAGTGAAGAATTTAGATTCGAAACATTTGAGGACCCAAAGTTATTCTCAAGAGAATTAACACCCTCATCCCCGCCACCTCTAAAAAAAAACCCAGCTGGCTCACTAATGACTTTAAGGAAGAGGATATCATCTGCTTGAAGTCGGAATGAAGAATTTAGATTCGAAACATTTAAGGAACCAAAGTTATTCTCAAGAGAATTAACATCCTCCAACCCACCCCCTCTAAAAAAACCCAGCTAGCTCACTAATGACTTTAAGGAAGAAGATACAATCTGCTTGAAGTCGGAATGAAGGATTTGGATTTGAAACATTTAAGGAACCAAATTTATTATCAAGAGAATTAGCATGGTTGTAACCCTTCCGCCCCGCCACCTCTAAAAAAACCCAGCTAGCTTACTAATGACTTTAAGGAAGAGGATACAATCTGCTTGATGTCGGAGTGAAGAATTTAGATTCGAAACATTTAAGGAACCAAATTTATTATCAAGAGAATTAACATGGTTGTAACCCTTCCGCCCCGCCACCTCTAAAAAAACCCAGCTAGCTTACTAATGACTTTAAGGAAGAGGATACAATCTGCTTGAAGTCGGAGTGAAGAATTTAGATTCGAAACATTTAAGGAACCAAATTTATTATCAAGAGAATTAGCATGGTTGTAACCCTTCCACCCCGCCACCTCTAAAAAAACCCAGCTGGCTCACTAATGACTTTAAGGAAGAGGATACAATCTGCTTGAAGTCGGAATGAAGAATTTAGATTCGAAACATTTAAGGAACCAAATTTATTATCAAGAGAATTAGCATGGTTGTAACCCCTCTGCCCTGCCGCCTCCAAAAAAAAACCCAGCTAGCTTACTAATGACTTTAAGGAAGAGGATATCATCTGCTTGAAGTCGGAGTGAAGAATTTAGATTCGAAACATTTAAGGAACCAAATTTATTATCAAGAGAATTAGCATGGTTGTAACCCCTCCGCCCCGCCACCTCTAAAAAAAACCCAGCTAGCTTACTAATGACTTTAAGGAAGAGGATATCATCTGCTTGAAGTCGGAGTGAAGAATTTAGATTCGAAACATTTAAGGAATCAAATTTATTATCAAGAGAATTAGCATGGTTGTAACCCCTCCGCCCCGCCACCTCTAAAAAAAACCAGCTAGCTTACTAATGACTTTAAGGAAGAGGATATCATCTGCTTGAAGTCGGAATGAAGAATTTAGATTCGAAACATTTAAGGAACCAAAGTTATTCTCAAGAGAATTAACATGGTTGTAACCCCTCTGCCCCGCCACCTCTAAAAAAAACCCAGCTAGCTTACTAATGACTTTAAGGAAGAGGATATCATCTGCTTGAAGTCGGAGTGAAGAATTTAGATTCGAAACATTTAAGGAACCAAAGTTATTCTCAAGAGAATTAACACCCTCCAACCCGCCCCCTCTAAAAAAACCAGCTAGCTTACTAATGACTTTAAGGAAGAGGATATCATCTGCTTGAAGTCGGAATGAAGAATTTAGATTCGAAACATTTAAGGAACCAAAGTTATTCTCAAGAGAATTAACACCCTCCAACCCGCCCCCTCTAAAAAAACCCAGCTAGCTCACTAATGACTTTAAGGAAGAAGATACAATCTGCTTGAAGTCGGAATGAAGGATTTGGATTTGAAAGATTTAAGGAACCAAAGTTATTCTCAAGATAATTTGTGTGGTGCTAACCCCTCCAAGCACAATCCCCCCCCTAAAGCCCCCCCCCAGCTAGCTCACTAATGGCTCACTAATTGCCTGGTCTCAGGGTGATGCCAGTCCACGTGCTGTGGTTGGTTATTGCTATCACAATCTCCCTGAAGTAAAAAATGTTCATTCACGGAAGTATATTTTGATCACACCATGAGACAACAGTTGAGTGACCACCACAAGCTTGTCTAGACGATGCAGTTTAATTTGCCAGAAATGCGGACAGGGGGACCAAGATCAAAAGTGGATTGCAAGTGGTGCGTTGAAACCGTGGCCGGGCCCAGCACGCTTGCAGCATCGCTGTACTGTTCACGCACTGGTAAACACCACCCCAAAGACTTATTTTAGGCCTGATGTTGCAATGGATCTCAGCCAGGTGCAGAGAATCAAGCAGGCTCGGATTTAAAGCCTTGCGTGTCGAAACCCCCCAATCCCACCTCCCATCGCCTGCCCTACACTCATTTCGGAAGGTGTACGGTGCATGGGCTGTTCACCATCAGGTGGAGGATAAGCCGGCTGTCTCGTACACCTATTATATCACACTAGGCCATCATCAGGTTAAATATGATCCGAAATATATTAATTAATATCTCGATTCTTCACAATTCCGTCACCCACGAGGGGTAGCGCATCGAGGAGCCCACTCGATAGTCCATTGTTTGCATATTTCCATTATGATGTCATAATAAACATTAGCATGTTTATTATGACGTCACATGTAAATGTTGATATTTCATTCGAGGCAATTCATTCATGATCTCAATATTCATATGAAAAGTGTCAGCACTTTAAGGAGAACGGAATGTTTTGACTGTGATGGATTATCTGGGGGGGACAATTAATCATTGCATTTCAAAAACAAAACCGAACTCTGTTTAAACCTTCGCACAATGATCAAAGTTTACAATGGAGTTCCTGTGAATATTACAACTCGCTCCCCCTGCTGGTGAAAAAAAAAAAAAAAAATCGCATTCCTTTTCAATAAGTTATTTTTAAAATGAAAATCGCAAACACTTCACTTCTTGCTTGCACTATTATACAAGACCTGCCTGTTGGTTGCATCATTTATAGGGACGGAGTTTCGGCCCCCAAACATTAGAATAGTTATTTCGAAGTTGCCCAGTGTGTACCAACGCACAGTGGCCTTACATTTTCAAGATGTGGTACCTTTATGAAGCGTGTCCGCAAGCAAATGCGATCAGACAAGATAGCCAGCTTAAGTTTCTTCCGGCAACGCCCTGCTTGCGTGCAGCACCAGTTTAGAGTTGGTCTCGGAATCGAACCTCGGGTAGGCACCTCGAAGGTGGGCGCATTACCTCCGAGATATCCTGTGAACACACGGATAAACAAATGTTCAATAATGCAAAGGCAGGTAAATTTACCTGGATCTTCTGCTATGTGGCACAAGGGTAGGCTTTGTAATTATTCATTGAAATACACAAAAGTCGGGTTATTGTGTGCAGTACTACTAGGTGTATATACAGTCACATGAAAAAGTAAGTACACCCCATGTAATGTTTTGACTTTTTCAACATATTTCAACATACAGCTATTTGATCTTCATTTCAACAATATTGATAGATAAAGGTGATATAATAAAACAAATATCATGAAACATTTACATTTTGTAGTCCATTGTATAATTTAAATAAACATAAATGCAAATTTTGCATGTGGAAAAAGTAAGTACACCCCTACATTTATCACTACTTCAAATACCGAAAATTAGAATCAGGTGCACCAGCTCAGGTGCAAAGAATTAGAACATCCTTAGAGAGGATCTTGGAGGAACCTGTCTTATTTAAACCTCAGACATTTAGTTTGGTTTGCTCTTTGTTGTTGAAGTGTGCGGCATCACCATGCCTAGATCAAAAGAGCTCTCTGATGCCTTCAGAAAGAAGGTTATAGATGCCTACGAGTCTGGGAAGGGATTAAAAAAGATCTCCAAACAATTTGAAATCAATCATTCGACTTTCCGGAAGATCATCTACAAGTGGAGAAGATTCCAAACAACTGCCAACTTGTTCAGGCCAGGCCGCCCCAGCAAGTTCAGCCCGAGAGCAGACCGCAAGATGCTGAAAGAAGTCGCTAAGAACCCTGGAATGTCATCACGTGACCTACAGGTAGCTCTTGCCACTTTTGATGTCAAAGTGCACGAGTCTACCGTTAGAAAGAGGCTGCACAAATTTGATCTACATGGGAGGTGTGCCAGGAGGAAACCTTTGCTGTCCAGAAAGAACATCAGGGCAAGACTAAAGTTTGCCAATGAACACCTAGGCAAAGACCAGCACTTCTGGAACAATGTGCTCTGGACAGATGAGTCAAAGGTAGAGCTATTTGGCCACAGTACCAGAAGACATGTTTGGCGAAAACCAAAGACAGCATTTGACCACAAGAACCTGATACCAACTGTAAAGCATGGTGGTGGAAATATTATGGTTTGGGGCAGCTTTTCTGCATCAGGGCCTGGGCAGCTCACCATCATAGAATC